>NW_004955417.1:23848679-23876303 GCF_000276665.1 Chinchilla lanigera
GCACCAGCATTCTGTTGTCAAGAGAATATGATGATGAGCAAAGAAAGCAAACAATCATGTTGCTTTACCTTCAGGAATTCACTGTTTGGAGACACAGAGAGTAAATAAGCAAGCACATAACAAACTCTACAGCTAGGGTAAGTGCCCAAAGAAGCACCTGACAGCTCTGGCAGAGGTCAAGGGAGAGGAATGTGACCTTGTCCAGAGGTAAACATTAAGCCAAGACCTAACGGCTAGGTGTCAAGCAGGCCAGGGGTTGAGGATGCAGGCCTTGGCAGCAGTTGCCGAGGTGACCAATAAACTTAAAATACATCTGAGGAAGCAAAATGCATATCCCACAAATAGTCATCTGGACAAAAAATATCTTGCTGCAACATAGACGAAATCTATGCGCTATTACACAAGCCGGAGGCTGGGACTTCCTCCTGCCTTGAAAAACGAGCATGAATAAAGACGGGAGGTCTGGACAGTGAAGTGTTTTCCGTGAACACATGGATGGTGTAGGAGATTCCACCCTCCACACACCTGCTGAGCCATCGCCAGCGTCAGCCCATGTTAGAGGCAACAAAGCTGCGGCAGGAGGCGGTGCCTCCTCCACCTTATGACAGCTAATGAAGGACACGCAGGACTGTCCCGGTTCACTGTGCCTGCTCTTCCCCCGGGAGCTGCCAGCTCACGGGTGTGAGCACACATTAATGAGCCCCCTTTCTGCAAACTTATACCGGCTCTGTAGCAATGGTGCCACGTCCCTAAATAGGCGAATCTTCACAGTCGTTAAGAGCCAAATTCCCTAACTCCCTAAATGCACAAGCAGCCCCAGTGCCTGCATTCTGCCCTAAGGTGGCACAGCTCTAGGGTGAAGGGAAACCAAGACAGGAAACGCTGGGATGACGCCATCGCAGAAAGAGGCAGTAGTCCAGGGAAGCAGGACGAAAGGGAGACACAGCCTCTGTGGGGAGGATGTCCAGGGAACCAGCCTGGACGCCACCTCCCTGAATCTGCCCCTGTTCAGGTACTGCCTGCGGAGGGGCCCGGCCCGGGGCTGCAGGCCAGGATTCCTGCTGACTCCGGCTGTCCACGAGGTGAGAGAGGCGCGCGAGGGCATTTCGGTGATTAAGGCCTCAGTTTGGATCGGAGCCAAGAACAAAAGAAAAGCCACAACCCAGCTTCATCAGCCAAGAGAGTTTTCATCCATCTTCCTCCTAGACTTAATTAGGGATTACGGGATCTATCCCCAAAAACTTCCGGTCCTGGAAAATAAAAGGCTGTAAAGGGAGCCCAGGCCAGGTCAGGACAAACCACTGACATCTGCATCTTTAAGGTTGGTGATCCCTTAAAAAAGAACTGGAAGGTTTGAAAAAATATATACACACAGCTATTCCCCTTCTTGTTATCTTAACAACAGAGTTACGTTAAAGACACCATTACAGCGACACACGCACACTTATGTTTAGGGCAGCACAACTCGTAATAACTACACCTTGAAAGTGGTCCATATGCACACTGACAGATGAATAGGTAAAGAAAATGTGGTACTACTCTGCCATAAAGAAGGAGAAGTCTGAGTCATTTGTAGGAAAATGGATGCCCCTTTAAGTCCATCATGTTGGGGCTGGGGATTTAGCTCAGCGGCACAGTGCCTGCCTGGCAAGCGCAAGGTCGTGAGTTTGATTCCCGGTACTGGAAAAAAACAAACAAACAAAAAGTCCATCATGTTGAGTGAAATAAATCTGGTACACAGGCTCAAATATGGCATAGTTTCTCTTATATGAAAGACTTAAAGTATAAACAAATTAAATAGCAAAATAAAAGATAACAGGAAAGAAGAAGATAGATCTTTTGAAAATAACATATGGGCCAAGAGAGAGGGAGAGGAGTGGAGAGGAACAGGATGTATGGACTGCAAATATGTATAATAAAAATAAAAAACACATACATGCAGACAGATGGACCCGAAAATACACATCTGTTTGTTCAATCAAAGACCTACCTGGAATAAGAGCACTGCTACGGCAAAGCTCCCGAGGAAGATAAAATATGTTTATAATTCAGTGCCTTCACATGTAGAAGTGGATGATCTCATAACAGCACCAGCAACTCACAGCACACACATGTGCTCAGCCACGTGCTAACTCTTTTTTTTTTTTTTTTTTTTTGGTTTTTCTCTGGTACCGGGAACCGAACTCACGACCTTGCACTTGCGAGGCAGGCGCTTTGCCGCTGAGCTAAATCCCCAGCCCCACGTGCTAACTCTTTATGCAGAGCATCACGGGCTGAGTGCGTGATCCATGAGGCTAACACATACTACGGTCCCTCATGTACAACTGAGCCTGGAGCTGACAGAGATTCAATAATTTGCCCTGAGTTTTACAGCTAGTGAAAGAGAATCAGGCCCTGAGCCTAGCGCCTGAGCCTGAAGTATGAGATGCTGCCGAACTACAGAGGCATTCTGTACTGGCAGCTTCGATGTCACAAGGAGAAATGGGTGCAAATGAGATATTGCAAAGCAGTGACCGTGGGAATGATTTTGGTGCCCATTCTAACGAGTAATTCAAAAAAAGTAGCACTAAACCTTGAAACACAGAGCTTGTGTGCTTTATTTACAGGTTTTCTGTCTGACTGCTGTACGCTGGCTAAGTTAATGCACACAGTCCAGTTTCCTCTCTCTTCTCTCTGCTCTGATGGAGAGGAAGGCACGCGTTCAGCTGTCTCAAATCATCCTGAACCAAGAAAAATCCAACAGAGTGGCAGGTGCATTCAGCTAACCTGCCACTGTGAAATCTTGGTGTAAATACCTCCTTGATCAAACATAGGCACCGCGTCCAGCCGCTGGCTCAAAACCTCCTCGGGAGGCTGAGAGGGAGTGGATCAGTTGGGTGGGAGAATAAGTCAGCAACTGCTCAGTAAGCTTTTTAAAAAGAAAATTAAAAAAATAATAATTGAGAGTTAGAAAACTTAGAACTCATATGACATTTTAAAAGCTTCGTCCTTCTCCCTCATTCTGATGTAGAAATGTGGTGGAGGACATGGAATGCGGGAGATTGTCTCTGATGAGCATGCTAAATATATCCTTTAAAAACAACACCAGTTAAAGATATAAAATGCCCACCTGAATTAAGGTCTGGGGTTTACATGGATACATGGCTTCTGGATTATTCTATCAGACCCAGGAAGAGAAACGCTCCCCAGTGAACTGTATCCACTAACCTTCCTCCTTGCTGAGATCCTCCTGCTGTCTAGTTTATTCTTTTGGAAGTGTTTGGGTTTTACTGTGCAAATATTTTGATCACATATTATGGTATATATATCTACATATATAGATGTATAGATAGATAGATCATGTTTTCATTCCTATAAATTAATGAATCAGTAGTGTCTTTGCAAAGAAAAGAAATTAATACCTTTCATAGATTAATCTTCCTCAGGGATTCTCTAGCTAACACCACAACTTGGATAGAACCATAAGCATTATCCTGCTCACATACATTTGGTTTCTCCCAGATGGAATTTCAACATTTTTAAAAATTAGTTGCCCACATTTTCAAATCCTGAGGTTTCACATCAAGCCCCAGGTTTCTCATGAAAATGGGAAGATCAGCAACACCAAATGTGTTCTCCCTGAGGGCACGTGGGCAGGCGCCGAGCCGGCTGGCCTTATTCGTGGTGACATTTACTGGGCCCCAGGAGGTGCCTGGGCCAGGAACTCCTGGTCCACAGGTAAAGGGACTGGAAGTCGGAACAGGCTCCGTGCAGACACAGGAAGCCATGCCAAGGACTAACAGTGTGACTTCACTGTGAGCTGGCCGCTCTCCCCCTCAGGGCTGGGGATGGAACCCAGGGCCTCAAGCATGCTGCGATCTGAAACATTCATGCGGGCTACAAAAGGATCCAAATTCAACACAAGGACGTTTCGAGCCTCCTTCCAAACGACCTTGGGTTCCCTCTGCCCACCCAAACACTTCCTCTGCCGAGTCCTCACGGAAAACACACCTTCCAGCCCTAAAACCAACTCAGCAGCAAAAACGAACGTCACAAATGCTACCCACTACCCCTCTGCCGACAGACCCTGCTGGGCTCCCTCCACGAAGTCCGCTTATGAGCTAATTCATAATTCACACAAGGTGTTCAGGCCTGGAAGCTGTAACATAAAACATTTATTGACAAAGGGAACCGTCTATCATTTTAAAATAATTGTTTCTTTAAGCAAACCGACAAATTCCATCTTCTCCAATTTATTTATTGAGCATTACTGATCTGAGCAGCGTGAAGGGAAAGCAAGATTTCCTGCGTTCCCTGTAATTCTTATCTTAGAACATGTGCTTCCTAAAGGAAGACCGAAGAAACAGGTGCACACCCACACTTCCTTGAGCTATCTTGCAGAGAAGGTATTTGCTCAAGGGTGCAAAGGTGGTCAACACAACACATAAAGGGACAACTAACTAGTGATTTGTAACTATATATGTATCTGATCTGTAACTGAGATACATATATAGTATCCCACTGATCTGTAACTATGTATGTATCTCAGCCCCCGGATAAAAGTGCACCTTTGGAGCTTTGAACTTGTAAAGGCCACAGGACAGAATTTATCGACCGCTGGTGAAAATCTACATACTCTAGAGCTGTCAAAACTTGTGCTCTGCCAGTAAACCAGACTTCAGGGTTACTTTTTTGGCCAACGGGATAACAAAACAGGATATAAACTCTAGCACACAGTCGTGGCAGATGTGTTTTAGATTTTACTTTATTAGTTTTCAATTTTACTAGTACGCGTCTGCAGTATATAATGACCACAGTCATCGTGGAGAGTTGGTACACACCTATGACACATCTTAAATCTAGATTTTAAGGCCCGTGTTCCCTGCCCAGGGCAGTGTAGTCTGTTAAGGATGTAGCTACCCAATCCGGCCAGTAGATGGGGCACATCCACACGGAAGCCTGGCCACACCACAGAGAAGGCTTCCTGAGAAGGGAGCCTTGGTCGGAAGGCCCTGCTTCCTTCCTCAAAGCCTCCTCCTACCTAGGGGTCAAAAACACATGAAGTGGGGGTGCTAAGGGTGCAGCTGATCCCCAAGAGGCGGTGAATAACTGCCATGACATCCCTCCCACTCCTATGACAGTGTGATTGGCAGAGGCTGGAAAATAGTGGCATTAAGAGGAATCAGCGGTGACCAGTCAGCAAGGAATGCAGGTATTTTCCTACATTCCTACCACACCGTCAGTACACATCATTCAGTCACCTCCTTGCTCTGACCGTGGGACATCCCAGGGCACAACCGCACCGCCCTCACAGTTACAAACTCTGGTGGGAGCGGCTGTGGGTGGGAGGGGGTGTCTGAGGGAGGCGTGGACGGTCGGCGAGACACTGAGGTGAGGGTTGCGGGGAAGCCAGCTCCCGAAGAAGGGGTGCTGCAGGAAGTGGAGGCAGAGCGCTGAGCCGCAGCATTCCTGACACACTCCAGCAACAATGGGGCCCACGCCAGCCTGGGTGGGGGCGGTGGAGGTAGGAATGTAAGTGGAAAGGCCGAAGGCATGTGTCTGGCAGCGTGGGGGCGCCGTGGCCCGGGGAACAGGCACACAATTATATAATGCTTGATTTTCTGGGTGCTCTTGTAAATCCTGTTCGTAGAGAAGCTTCTGTACTTTTCAAAGTAAAAAACTAAGTACAGCGGTGCCTCGGCTCACGAACTTAATCAGTTCCACGATTCCGGGGAAGACAGCCGGGGTCATGTTCATCACCAGGTGTGGAGTTCGAGACGGAAACAAAAATGGGCAAAAAGCTTCTGTTCGTAAACAGAAGTGTTCCTGAACCAAGGCACTACTGTTTTGTAACTACACCACCAACCCCCTTTTTAGAGATCCTGAGCACTGAACTACATTCCCAGCTCCTATGTTTTATTTCTTCTTTTGAGGCAGGGTCTTGCTACAGTGCCCAAGCTGGGCTCTCACTTGCAATCCTCCTGCCTCAGCTTCCCAGAGCGTTGGTATTACAGGTGTGCACCACCACACCTGGCCGTCATTCCCCTTTTACAGAGGATACAACAGCAAAACGAGGTTCTGTGACTTGCTCTCTCCCAGTAACACTGCTACCATGTACGGAGCCAGGTTCCAACCCCTGAGGTCTGACTTCAAAGTGCTTGCTCGCTCCTGCTATGTGCTCAGAAGCATCATTTATTTCAATATGACTCGTATTTTTTGAGGCAAGTGTGCAAAGTGTTGGTTTTTTTCAATTTGAGTTGTTTTGAGATCGGTGGCTGAGAAGAACGACGTGGCCCAAATAAGAAATCTACCATTTGGCATTTAGTACAGGACTCAGCAGACTAATGATTCATCCCTGCTCCAGCCAGGCACCAGCTTCCTCATGAGTCTCGGTCCTGTACATGGTCTCCCAGAGGACAGTAAATCAGCACGCTAGAGAGCTGGGCACACGGCCATGCTGTGCTGACACCCCTGGCTCCAGATGGCTCCAGAGCCGGGCTCCGTCTCCCTGCAAGTGCTTCAGATCTTCAGCAAGGCAGGCAGAGGAGTAAGGAGGGAAGCACAGAGCTGGTGTGTGGCTTTAAGAAGCCCCCGAGAGCCAGGCCCTTATCCAGATGCGGACTCTGAGGCCCAGGCAGCATGAATCACTGTCTGGCTTCACTACCCAGATCTAATCGTCCCAAAGAAGTTGTCTTACATATTGCAGAAAAGGCCCCCGCTGCCAATTACCCCGCCATCCACTGCCACGTATTCCAACCTTCTTGTAGGCAACATGTATAGAATTTTACTGCACTGACCTATTGGCGTGACAGCTCTATGCTGACCCCACGCTCTCAAAACGGAGAGCAGCTATGGAGAGAAACAGGCTCCAGGAAGATGGACCTCGCTGAACTCCATCCCCCGCCCTTTTAAAAAATATTTTATTTTGAGACAGGGCCTCACTAAGTTGCTGGTTGACCACAGTGGTTTCAAATCTGAGACATTCTTGCCTCAGCCTCCCATAGTGCTCAGATTACAGGGCTGTGCCACCACAATACACTTTAAATCAGAAATAAAAAGAAGTCCACATACTTTTCTTTCTTTCTGTGTTGTAAGTACCCTTGACCTTTATGCACACAGCTACCTAGGCCTGGAGGACAGGCTTGGGGTCTTGTCTTAAGGGCAGTCTAGACATTCCCTACTTTCCTTTTTCTTCTGCAAAGATGCATGGGCGTTTTGCTAGCATTCACTCTTCTGCATACATGATAAATTACCATGACGGAGGCCCAAAGATCTCAGGGCCAGAATGAGTGTAATGGGCTGGGAAGGCCACGCAAATATTTGCTGATTTGTTGGAATGCCTTGTAAATTTCACTTCCTGTTTATTGGACCTTTTTTTTTCCTGGAGGCCAGGAGGCTCCAATCCAACCTCCCTGACTGCAACAGAAGGTAAAACAGGGTCTCCCAGATCATCTTCTGCTTAGTGTTACACAGACCTTGTCATTTCAGGCGGAGAAAAACCACCATCTCTGGGCTTACTTAGAAATGACTCCCTTTTGTCTTGCACGCTATGAGAATTTCCTCTAGTTCCTTCATCCCTGTTAGAGCCTTCGGGGCTGGGGTATTTCAGACACCTTGTTTCCCATCTGTCTTGTTCTACCGGCAGAGGTAGTTAGGCTAAGAGTACTTATTTCTGACTTTCATGACGCGCTGCAAGGCTAACTTGCTTGTATTCGAAAGCGATTCTATCTGCAGATGATGGCGCTAATCCTACAAATCCTTGCAAATAAGCAGGTGTCTGAACACGCAAGACATCTCAAAATGCACTGGGGTGGACAAACGTTTGTCCTGAACTATAGACTGCTTTAATCTACCCCCCGTGGGGGAGGAGGAAGAGGAGGCAGAATCACATGAATACAGGAGGAAGGCACTAAATTCTGAATGTATGACAAGTTAAATCATTCAAGTTTTTTGTTAGTTATAAAATATAATTTTTCCCTTTTTTTGGTACCAGGAATCGAACTCAGGACCTCACGCCAGCCAGGCAGGTGCTGTGCCCCTAAGCTATATCCCCAGCCCCTAAAATGTAATTTTTAACTAAGCAGAAACTTCACCTCAAGGATAACTGATGAAAGACTGAGGCACGGACAGGTGAAGGGGCTGAGGTAGCAGTGCTGAGCAGCTGCCACATTGACCGGCCTGCCTAGCCAGCCCACTGAGGCAAGCACCAGCCTGTGTCTCAGAATCAGCCAGAGGCTCGGCTGAGCTAGGCCATGGTAAGAGTGGTCCAGAACCGAGAGTGCAAGTGGGCAGTGTCATTGTTCAGGAAGCAGCTACCGACTGCAGACTTGTCTCCTTTCTTGGCTATCTCCCAGGAGTCTGTGATTAGCCATTTTTGGAGATGCTTCTCTGAGCTAGTAGAAGTTTCTGTGGGTCAGTAGATCTTCCCGAAACTATTTCCAGGCTGTCTGAATCTTTGTCTAGGAATTTGTTTCCTGGCATTTCAAAGAAAAAAAAAAAGCAGTACATTTTGCTTTGTTCACAGATAGCATCCCTCCCTACTATTCCTGGGCAATAAAACCAGCTCTGAAAATCCAAACGACCCTGAACACATCCCAAGGACATTTAGTTTATTTGCTTTACCTCTGATCCACTCCTTCTTTCCAAAAGAAATCGACTAGAAATTTATAGCCCAGAAACATGGGTAGATAAAACAGATGCTACTTAAATGCAAAATCCCTACAGCAGGTAAGTACAATTGGGAGTGGGGGGGTTAGCTGACAGAGGAGAGGACAGAGGGGGTAGCTGGGAGAAGGGGTGGGAAGGAGAGGTCTATCCCACAGGCAATTCAATTTCTAGCTGCTCCACAGAGAGAAAGCAATTAGTGTGGATTGTCAAGGTGGACTGTGTGAGTTGGCTACCTGCCCGTTCGGATCTGGACTGCGACTGACTAGCTCATTCCAAACCCTCCGCCACACAGCAAATAGCCATATGAAAATGATTTTCAGTCACCAACCCATCAACAATGAGCTGGATTAAAGACTTGGCAAACCAATCTTCAAAGGAACTGTTACTCCTTCAGATCTACCTACCTGATTGCCCTAAATATTCCCGCTGCCCCTGTGCTTTTACTCTCTTGCCCATAAGGAAGCTGTGTGCCCTTCTGAACATAAACATCCCAACCAACCAACCAACCAACCAATCCACACAGCCAGCGATGGCCTATTTACATCAGCAACACCATGTCTGTGCTGTCACTTTATAAACTTGTGAGTCCAAAACGCTGTGGAGAAAGACACAACTACCTAATCTGCAAGTTTCACTCAGTCCACAGTTCTAGAACTGGTCCCTTCCAAAGAAAAGCCCTGAGAAACCTGGGTTCAGTGTTGAAGGATTCAACACATGAGCGATGTCATTAGTCTGTTTCATTATTTGTTTCAATGTGTAACTGCACTTTTCCCTTATTCCTGGCTTAGGAATTTGGGTCCAGACCTACTATGGGCCAAGAGAAGGTTTATTCACTTTTCCCCAAGCAGATGAGCCCTACACCAGGGTGAACAACCTCACACAAGGAGCCCAAGTCAGACTTCAGTTGCAACCATCCGTGGTGCCCCAGGGGGTTTCTACCTTAGATAACTGCCGCCTCCCGTCCTCACAGCTGAAGCCCTCTGGGGAGCCACGGGGTGCTTTTGGTTTAGGTGAGACTCATTGCCACCCACATCACCAGCGCTCTCGGCTTCTGGGGCAGCACGTGATCCAAGTGCGAGCACACTGCCCCCGCTACAGTCTCTCAGGTATGAAGCCACATCTACATGAATATGGTGCTGCTCCTGTGGTCACATTCTTTTGGTCAAGGTGCGTAGTCCTTGCACTCAAGGTAGTCAGTAGCTGCAGTAGCTGTTTATGTATCATTCCATGCATCCTCACTACCAACCGGTAAATTACCACTAGAGATGCCTTGGAACAGATTCTGCAGGTCTGACAAAATGCCAGCCCAGGAAGCAGGGTCTGATACCCACCGCTGGACGGGCTCTGGATAGTGGCCCGCTTAGCAGGCCGCTTCCCGAACTTCCTCCACCCCCCTGCCCCAGAGCTCTCAGGACCTCCCCGGAGTCAAGCGGCTGCCAAAAACCTCACTTTTTGCACGACTCTGTATTCCTTGCTGTGTGTTCTGCCTGGAGGGCTGGACTTCCCGCCAGCATCCTTGGGCACCCACCCAGTGTCTGCCACACTGCAGTGAGTAAGAATTCCCTGCAGACCCAGGTCCTTTGTCTGCCCGGTGAACCCTGAGCAGCCTGCCCCAGCCTGCCTCCACATCCAGAACGGGGAAGAAGCAATGCACGGAAACAGATCTGCCAATCTACACTTTCAGAGCAAAAGTTTCCAATAGGCGAAGAAGTGCAACCTTGCCATAAGTAGCAGCTTGTTTCCTCAGCCCACAGGACGAGAGGTATAAGCTACAAGCCAAGCCTGCGCTGGCTGTGGGGCAGGCGGGCAGTTCAAGGCCCGGAGTGTAGGAAGCATGGGAAAGCTCAGCCCCTGAATGTTTCAACTGCATGATGAAATCCATTACCAGAAACTTCCAAACCCCTTCGAAACATCTACCTCCTGGTCATAACCTATGCCTGAGAATTCAAATAAAACAAACCTAGAAAAAAAACTTTTTCTTGGCAACATTGACTCTTATTGAACAGTGGTATAAGAGTAACAAAGCCCATTTGCAATAGAAACATTTCATCTTATATTATCCATACCGTAACGTCAAATATAAAAACCCCCAGCAATGTAAGTTCTTGACTTAAAAATAATCCTATTTGATTAAGTGACATTTTAGTGAATTCTATTTGGAAAAAGAAGGCAGATTTTAAATTTGTTAGCCATAAATATTCATAAATACATTCATATATATTCCCCTTGTGGAAAAGTTTATGCTAGGTGAGTAGTGCTTTTAATAAGGTAGTTGATGGGGCTGGGGATTTAGCTCAGCAGCACAGCACTTGCTTGGCAAGCGCAAGATCGTGAGTTTGATTCCTGGTACCAGAAGAAAAACGAAAAAACAAAACAAAACAAAAAAATAAGGTAGTTGAGAAAACTACACCAACTATAGTTATCCTTTATATCATGAATTTTTTAAGATCTAGGGAAAAAACTCACTTTATTATGAGAGATAAGGCAAGAAAATGTGAGGTGACATTACTATCCCAACAGCAAGGGACAATGACCTCAAAGGTTGAGCACCACCGATTTTAAATGAAAATGTCATTTCTGCATTTCTAAGGCTTGGGTAAAATCAGATTTAGGAGAATGACAAAATTTCATCTAAAGATGACCAAACAAGCCATCAATTATTTCCAGTGGCTCACTTTTCCTAGCACATAAGCAAGACGAAAACTGAAATAATTAAACATGATAATAACGTATCTGTCAGATCTCAGCGTAAAATCGGAGGCACGGTGACATTAAAACACATCTGCTACACTAGTTTTCCCGCTGATTTTAAAGAATGGGTGCTCTTTTGTGAAACACAGGAGAAGCGCTACGTCTGGAGGTGCACTCCCGGGGTAGCTGCTGCTCCTCTCTCACTTGCTAGGGACTTTTCTAGGCACAGGGACACAAAGGTGATCCTCTGAGAGCTGACATTCAGTGTAACACTAGGTATGAAAAGAAAGAGCAGGGAGAGATCTCTGTTCATCTTGGAGGTAACCGTGTTTTCCCAAATTCTAGCAAATCGTCCAGTGGTCTACTGTTTTATCCAGTATGGCTGTGCGTTCGTGGTGAATCGTAATCCTGGACACAGAGCTCAGTCATAACCAGGCCTTGAGTCTACATTTAATTTATGGTCATGCAGCTTGCTCCAGATTAGGAGGCCTCTTCCCACTCAAGAGCTAGGGAGTAGAAGCCAGTCTTACCACTCCACGAAGCACAGAGATTGGGGTCCTGCGGAATGCAGCACCTGGGTCACTCCTGCATCTACCTTGGGACCCACCTAGTGGGTACACCATATGCATTGTGAGAAAGGAAAATGATCAGCCTGACCAGGCAGTGGGGAAGCCAACCTTGGAGAGCTGAGTGTGGAAAAAAAAGAGGAGAGAGAGAGAGAGAGAGAGAGAGAGAAGAAAATGATCAAAGGAATAAAGAGGATTCTACTTTAATGATGCAATGAGGAAAAAATCACTTTAGTATTAAAAGCAGGATTCAGGTAATTCACCAGGTGAGTTTCCATTCTACAGAAGGGAGAGACAACAAAGCAGAAAAAGTGAAAGGGCAAATACTGGCTGATCTCTAACCTTAAGGTTCAAGCTCAAGCTATGGCTACATTGTATAGAATTTTCATCTAGTGCCTTACACAAATATTTAGATGCACCCCCTAATCTGCCTTTTGGGGGTAGCAGCAATGCTGGTGCTCAAACCAGGACCTCATACATGTTAAGCAAATGCTCTAGAACACAGCTGCATCCCCAGCCCAGCTTTTCTTCAGCTTTAACTGTATCCTCATAAGATTTCTTAATACAATCAAGGGAGAACCAACACTAAGGACACTTTGTTTATCTGATAGTGCTATTATTTGGAGAACACGGCACCTTCTAAGCATGGCCCTGCTGAGGTGATTCCCCAGGCAGAGACGCAGTCGCAGCGCTGTCGCGTGCATATATGTACTGGAATACTCTGGCACCAGGAAGGGTATCAAGTGATAGAGCTCTCCCTTCAGAAAGCTCCATAAGAAGCTCTCATCCCCAGCTCTGTGAAGGGCTTTTGCACACATCTGTTTCAGCTCAGTCCCCCAGAGATATCTAAAATCTAATTAACCAATTAATTTGCAAATATATTCTAATTTATTCGAGGCAGATTTTCTTGGGTGTTAAATTATCTGACAGTGAACCATATGCAGTACACAAGAGCAGGACCTTGCAGAAATACCACAGGTTACCCCAGTGCAAGAATGGCGCTACACATTCTGGTCCACACGTATTTCTGTCTCCCAAGGACTTGGCATTTCCTGTGTCATCGTATATTGTATTTGCTTTCAGGAAGCATGGCTAAATGTGTTTGTGGAAGCAGGGTCAGATGTGTCAGGCATCTTTCCCAGAATGCTTCCATACCCCCTAACAAAGGGCTGAGGTGGACATAGTTGCTTAGGAGCACGGAACTGGAGAAAGGGTACACAATGCATTTTGCCTTACTCTGTTTTCCTGAGGTATGAGAAGGGAAATTCAAGCTATGAGAAAAGTATACTCTGTCATACTGGGAATTACAAACCGCTGTTAATTTGCATGCAGAACTCTGTTCGATAACAAAGCAGCCACAGCAGGTAACATTGTTTACTCAGATAATCAAGTTGTAATTTACTGAACTTGTGGATTAAAAAAAAAAGATAGGATGTTCTTAATTGCTACATTGCACCAATTCATCCTGCTCAGTGACTGGATAGCTATAGATAAGAACTGAGAATAACACTATCAAATGTTAGGGGACTGCCTAATTTACAAAAGGAAGAGTAGCTCCATGCACACAGTATTACCTAAAACTACGGACCGTGGGTTTTAATACGTTTTCCATGGCATGTTTTGATAGCTGTTAATTGTGTAGCCCTAAAAGAAAAGTGGAACTTTCGTTACTCCTAATTTCTTCAAAAGACTAATCATTTTTTAATATTTGTACAATGGGGAAAAAAAGTGGCAATTCTGTACAATGTGTTCTGGTATTTTATTCCTTTACTATAAATTTTTCTATTTAATTAATTTCAAAGATCTCCAAACACATGTAAGCCACTTAGATTATGGTACTGTTGATCTGCTCAAACAAGGAGTTCTTTTGGTAAATATTGTGGTTACTTTAAAACAATTGCAAAATTATTTCTGATAATAAAATTATAATTTCACCTGAAATTGGGGAGGGTTAATGAAAGGCAGGATTCACACTCAACAGTCCAAGCAGGTTTATTGGCAAACCTGAGAGAGACCTCAGGTCTAGCGGGCAGAAGAGGAAAGGTGTTTTCTCACAGACTTGAGGGGGGTGTCTTAAAGATTTGGAAGGACTGGGAATGGTTTCTGACACGAGACTTCCAGGAGACTTAGCAGGAGATTTTTGATTCCCTTTTTTGGTAATCAGGCCTTTTTGCCTGGGGAAACCAAAGCTTAAATAAATAGAGACTTAGTCTCCTGAAATGAGGGGCTTTGGTTGAGATAGCTGTACTAGTGTCCACTCCCTATCAGCTGAGGAATTAAAGGGAGGGCTAAAGATAAACATTCTAATCAGACTGGATGATTTTCAACATCCATATAAATAACAATAGTTCAATGATACTCAGAAGAGATTTATGTGGTATTTCTGGCTTGTATTTCTGGTTGGATTGTTTAAACTGCCATCAAAACATGACACGCTATGCCCTTCTCCATCTAGAAAGACACAGTGTGGCAAATATTAAGGTTCTAAAGTGGCCGAGGACAATTTCTTTGGGATCTACTTTGCCCAAGATCCTTAGATACACTCTTCACTCTTGGTTGCCTCAGTATTAGTTTAAATGTAAATCAGTAGGTGAGCAAATCCGGGTACAGTGGGTCAGCCCAGCTTCTTTGAATAATAACAAATTCTTAAATTTAAACAACCATCTCTTTTCAACACTGCAACGAACAGAGAAGGGCAAAGATTTGGTAGATTATGTCATACTACACGGTGATGAAAAAGATGTATAGGACAGCTTAGTTTTTCAAAGCTGTCCCCAGTGCATATTTAAAATAACAATCCCACCTCTTTTCTCCCCGTCACCGTGAGTGATTAGCTAGACGAGCAATCACAGAATCCCACCAGTTGATGCACTAACTCTCTTCCTCATGGGCTCATAACAATGTCGCACTCTACTGACAACATGGACTTCGAAAGGTCTCTGACCCTAGTGGATTCTGGTTCTGACCACAGCCGAAAGACAGCCAACATTAATAAACGCCTTCCTTTTTCATCTTCCTCACCGTCAAGTCACAGACACAAGTGACTGCACTCTAAACACTGCCCAGTATTTAAATATCCTTTATATCCCGAGTTCCTTCTTTCTAATCATCCATTTGGGGATCCTACTGAAGGTTCAGCCAGTGATTCTCCTTCATACAGATACTCGGGGAGAGAGGAAAAGATTTTAGACTGAAGCACAGGGCGAAAAATAAGGGAAGCTGTTATCCAGGTTTGTTCTTTTCCTGTTGTTAACAGTTTTTGCTTTATTTTTTTAGTTCTTATTCTTTATTAGTTCATGTTTTATTATATAATGATTATATTTTTGTTGGGAGTTGGTACATGTACATGACAGATCTAAATTCTTCCTTTTCATCCACCTTCCCTCCCCTATCTGCCCCTTCCTCTGCCTCTTGATTTCCTTTCCATTTGAGAAAGATCTATCTCTCTACTTCTGATTATCTTTTATTTTGTTCCTTGTTTACAGTTTTGATTTCGTATATAAGAGAAACCATGTGATACTTAAACTTGTATATTTGATTTGTTTCACTTAACATTATGATCTTCAAGTGCATCCATTTTCCTATAAATGACTCAATTTTTACCCTTCTCCATTATGTATGAATACTGTATTTTCTCTATCCTTTCATATGTTGATGGGTATATGGTGGTTTCCAAGATTTAGCTATTATAAGTTGTGTCTCTATAAACATGAGCTTGCTTGTATCACTGCAACACTAACTCCTTTAGGAAGTTACCTAGAAAGGGACTAACGGGTTAAATGGAATTTCTAGTATTAGTTTTTTGAGGCATCTCCATACTGATTTCCACAGTGGTTGTGCTAGTTTACATTCTCACCAACAATAGTGAGAAGGGTTCTTTTTCCCCCCACAGCCTTCCCAGCATTTACTATTATTTGATTTCTTTTTAAATTTTTTTTAAATTTTTTTTATTTTTTTATTTTTTTTATTTTTTTCCAGTACCGGGAATCGAACTCATGACGTCGTGCTTGCCAGGCAAGCCCTGTGCCACTGAGCTAAATCCCCAGCCCCTTGATTTCTTGAGGATAGCCATTCTTTCTGGAGTAAGATGGAATCTCAGGGTTGTTTACTTTGCATTTCTCTACTGGCCAGTGATGTTGAGCATTTTGCCACGTAATTTGTACTTCTTCTTCTATGAAGTATCTACTTATCTCACCCATTGTTGATTGGGTCTTTTATTTTGAGGGGTGTTATCCAGGTTTTGTATGGATGTGACATTCGAAGACACTGTCATGGGAATGAAGGTCCTCTTTGCTCTGCTTTGATGTTCTGGCTAAGAATCACCTGCTCTGGCAGATCTGCTGAAGGTAGGACGGTGGGGAAGGAAGAAGCCCCTCCCCCTCTCAGCCTCTAGTTTCTAAAACAATAACTGTGATTCATAGCCCTGGCTGCTAATTCCACGGCAAAGCTGTTTGAGGCAGTGCAGCCACAGTGCTCCAGTGATATGACAGCCATTCATCCTTCTGCCACATTTCCAGGATGCCACAGATCCTAAAGTGAGCAAAATAACAAGTTTCCAAGTCCCACCTGTAAGGCAGAGAGTTGGGCTGGCAGGTAGAAAAGGATAGAGAATATAGTGGAAAACTGAAAGAAAACGCATGTACCAGGACCTGAGATTTCTGGTTTCCAGCTCAACAAATGCCTGCCTGGATTTTCTGTCCCTGCAAGCAACGGGGGTGGGGGCAGCCGTGGCGGCTGCAGCAGCAGGTGGAATCAGTTCTGAATTCAAATCTTTCAGGCAGCAAAGAAGGCAAAACTGGTTAGCAAAACGAGATGCCACCCATGCTTAAGCCTAACTGCAGAGCTTCACACTCTAAAGCAAACAAATCCATGCAACAAATCTGCCGGGCACCTGCTAGTGCCAAAAAGGCCTTGTGATGCCCACCATGCAGAGATGAGCAATATTCACGCCTTGGCCTAGAGGCTCTAACAGTCTGATCATCTAACCATTGATCAAACAGCAACAATAAAGAGTGATAAATAGGATGTGCTGGGAGTACACTCAGAGTGCATCGGGTGCACAAGATAGGCATCTAATTTGCGAGGGGTGGATCCAGAGGAAGTGACACTTGAAATGAGTTTTCAAGAATGATAGGACTTGTAGCAGCACAAGGAGGAGCACGTGTGTGGAAGGAGAGATCGCAGAGAGAGCACAGGGAAATTGAGAACTTCCAACAAGGAAGAGGCAGAAGCACAGAGCAATCTATCTCAGAAACACTCGAACTTCCTTTAAAACGCACTGAACTCCAGATTCAAAGAGTAAAGATAGATTCTCACAAAACTGCCTTTAAAAAACATCCCATGTGTGTGGTCCAATAGGAATTTTGGAGAAATGCACCCCATTCCTTTGTTAATAACGTAGAGTTGGGTTGTTTGCCATATTTTTAATATTATTTTCTATTTCTTAAGAAGGACTCTTCTGTAATTAGGAGACGTAGGGTAAATGAGGATGAGGATGCGGGGCATGATGGTGCACCCCTGTAATCCCAGCACTTGGGAGGCTCAGGCAGGAGGATCACAAGTTCAAGGACAGCCTGAACTACATAGCAAGACCCTGTCTCTACCCCCTGAAAAAAGCTAGGACACATAAGGTGTGCTAGGAGATGTATGTAATTGCGGAAAAAAAAAAAAAAAAAAAACCTTCACTTAGACTTTCTGAGTCATTTTTCTGATCAGTTACAGAACTAGCAGTAAAGTACTAAAGATGCATCTGAAATTGAGCAATTTCTAGTCACTAGTAATTGGACATTTGTCTCCTCTGTGTGCCATTCATTCTGCATCCAATCAACACGTATTAAACATGTATGAAGTCTTAGGCATTTTCTAAGGTATTTAAAATGTACAACAATAAACAAGAGGAACAACAACAACTTGTAAATGCTATAAGCAGACATCCACAGCACCTGAGCTCCTAGGCTATGGAGAAAAGGAAGATATTAAAATAAGAAAACCATAGCGCCAGCCAGAACCTACTTTTCTATATATAGAGTCCCAGGATGGGCCTCAAAGCTAACCGTGACTCTCAGCATGTCAGAGGCTCCGTTTAACCAGCCCTAATCACGGAGTGTCTTGAAGACCCTGGATCGTAATTACAGAATCTGTTTCGTGCACGGCTCTCCTTTTAGCTGGCTTCACCTTTGTCCAGCACAGGCTTCAATGCCTGCAATGACCGGAGGCCGAGGCTGGGAGTGAAGGAAGGTCACAGAATTAATGAGAAAGCAGATGCAGGCCTTCATAGTTGGACCCACTGCCCCAGAAAAAGCCTGGGGAGGGGATGTGAAGCAGCAGGGTGGCTCAATGCAGAGCCCTGGGGAAGGGAAGAAAAGGGAGGGGACCCCGGGCTGTCTGAACTCTGTGCACCGGAGACCTGTTGTTCCCACTCTAGCGCCACTATACTGAAGCCGAGGTGGGAAAAAATAATTAGGTCCCAAATCTGCATTAAAACATTTTTGCAGGGTTTTGTTCTTGAAGTGGAAAACTGTTCCCACGGGGTCTATTTTTAACCGTTTTATTTTAAAGAGATCAGAAAACCTCTTCATGTTGAAATTTCTCAGTGGGAAATTTTACAGTAATGCTACTTCAATCCAGCCTAGAGCCGACAGAGCAGAGGAGGTGGGTGAATGGGCAACGTGTGGAAGCAGAGCAGCCGCACACGCGGAAATCAGCGCCAAGGCCCAGAATACGGCAGAGAGGCCGTGGTGCCTTTTGGGTCCAGGGCATTGATGGGCATAATGGACTCAAACTGAATCTCAAGTCTGGGAAGGGTTGTAGCACACAATCAACTTTCCTGTTAAACTGCAAATTTTGATTTCCACTGCCTCCAAAGTGAGGCCATATTTAAGTAATTGATGACACCTTGGCTGTAATACACAGAGACCTCTTGATAGATTAATTTATTAAGAAAAATATATATTCAACCTAAGTCAATTTTCCATCAGAGGCTGAGAAACATTGTGAAAGAACGGGACTGTGGAGGCCACACACTTCAATAACGTCCAATCAAAGGGAAATCCATTAGCGATAAATGACGTAGTTCACTCAGTCACCAAATACTGGGTAACGAACTCCTGTGCACCGGGCATTTCAAACACATCATCAAAACGTCAGCACAATGGCCACATGCCTGCAATCCACCCAGGGCCGGAAGCTAAGGCAGGAGGAACACGAGTTCGAGGTCAGCCAGGGATACACAGTGAGACCCTGTCTCAAAAACAACACAAAAGCAGACTGGACCTCTCCCTCCACGAAGCTTTAGTCTATCACCGAACACACACACTACATTCTTTCTAGAAAGTAAGTGTCCTAGTGTGAGGGTGGCCAGGTCACTTTGATTCAGTTTCAAGTCTCTCATACTGCAAATCTGAGATGAATCAAGGCCTGGGGAAGAGGATTTTTTAAACATCCAACGACCATCAGTGGAAAACACTGTTTTCAATGCAGTTGGCTCAGTTTTGTCCTTTGTTCTGAGAATCACCTAAGTCTGAGTTTATGCTGTGTTCCATGACTGTACTACAGGACCAGTCACTCAGTGTGACACACTGCAGTCAGCCAGGGCTAAGTTATGCAGCAGTAACAAGTGGCCCACAGTCTCAGTGGCTTTCATCATGTCCACTGTGGACTGCTGTGGGCTACATTTCACATCTTCACGATGGGACAAGGCTACAGAGCATGCTGCCTCACAGGGACCATGGTGGAGCCTCTCAATGGCCCTGCAAGCTTTTCCTCCTAGTGGGACAGGAGACTTGAGCATGTAACACAGCCAGAGGTCAGTGGTGCAAGAACATATCCTTATCCCACAGGAATGGTGAACAAAGCAACCAATGATGGGTGGATCAGAGCACTGACCAGAGTGTAGCCAACTACCGGAAAGAGATAGAGAAACTATTTTCAACCCTTTCATTTCTCCAGACTTGTCATCACTATTAAATGGTGACTGAATCTGAAGGGAAATAACTCCCTTTCATGTTGTCATTCCTTACCACACCAGAAGCACAAAGGATATAGAATGAAACAAAAACAGCCCAGAGAAGTTGGTGGAGACTAGTTTTTCCTTCTGTGGTTTGATGTCGAACAATTTCTTTTCCTTCTCAATCACTGCTTTCCACATGAAGGTAAAGGAACTCCAGAAATTACAGCAGGGAAGACTGCATTTTACTTTGCAACTAGTAAATGTGTCCTGAGAGCCACATGCTAGTTTATACTGGCAAGTGGAAGGAGGTAGGCTGGGGCAATGTAAACCTGAAGCTGCGTTCTGCAGCAATTAAGTGGAATCAGGCTACTAGGAAGACAAACTCTAGCAATTCAAAAGGACATTTAGATTTGGGCCTTTGTTTCTTAGCAACATGAGAAAGGAACAGACTTCAGCGTGCAGCCATAAGAGTTCATATCTAGCATTATAATTGCTGATGCTGATTTCACTTACTGTAGGCTGGATCAGGGTAATTCTATGACACTAAAAAGACCAACAGACATAAGATTGTCCTTTAATACACACACACACACACACACACACACACACACACACACACCATACACTTTGAAAGTAAGAAACAAGTGCAGAAGCATACACAACTGAAAGTAAAGAAATATTGTATGAGTTTAGTTTAGTTTTGTTTTGTTTTACCAAAACACAAAAGACCCAGGCTCAGATGCATGCACTTATACCTACTCAGCAGATTGAGGCAGAAGGATCACCATGTCCAGGAGTTCAAAAACAAGCTGAACAGCGCAGTGAGACCCCACAGAAGAAAGGAAGAAACGAAGGAGTGAGGAAAGGAAGGAGGGAGAGAGAGAGAGAGAGAGAGAGAGAGAGAGAGAGAGAGAGAGAGACAGAGAGAGAGAGACAGAGAGAGAGAGAGAGAGAGAGAGAGAGAGAAGGAAGGAAACACCCAAAAGACAACTACAAATTGTTCAGTTGAGTCTCTGTCGCCTGAAGTGCAGGCGACAAAGTTTTTAGTTACATCTAAAAACACCTGAGTTGGGCTTCTTTGAAGCACTTTGGAAACAGAGGGCTGGCTACTTAGGATATAAAGTTCATAAACTAGGTGGTGTTCAGAGGGTAATTCTATCAACTTTTCTCCATCTTTGAGACTTTATACTAACTCATAAATAAAGTATTAGGGGAAATTGTATGTAAGCCTAGAACTGAATTAGTCTTGGAACCCCAGGAGCTATGATTCTCCCTATAATGCTACCTGGGTTTACAAACTTAATTTGTGTTATGATGTGGGGAAAGGTGGCTGCTTTGTATTTTTCAGGGAAGATGGCCATGGTTGTATTCGTCACCCGCTGCAGAGTTTGAGAACAGAAGCAAAATTTTGCCAAACGCTTTTGTTTGCAAATTGAGTTTGTGAATGGAGGTGTTACTGTAAATCTTCATGAATGAAATTCCTTTTCCATGTAGGAATAATCAGAATAACCCAAACAATCAACACTTCTCTACTAGTACCTTGGGTCCCATATATGTATTTCAGCCATTTGTCTAAAGAACATTTTGGGGGGCTGGGGATTTAGCTCAGCGGCAAAAGCGCCTGCCTGGCAAGCGCAAGGTCGTGAGTTCGGTTCCCGGTACCGGAGAAAAACCAAAAAAAAGAAAAACCAAACTAAAGAACATTTTGAGTCATGGTGTGTACTTATAACTATGTTTATCAAAACCCAACAAAAGCAAGGAATGGCTACTTCACCAAAGACAGGGAGCTAAAGGACCAATGTGCTGAACTCACCAGATTTATGATCAACTTCTTCCTTTGAATTATTTTTGGAGTTTGCAGTAGTCTTTTTGTGATGAGAGGGGGTGTTGTAGTAAATGACAGGCTTTGATATTGCCTTCCTAGCACTAAAACAACAGTCAATTCATCAAACGATAAAGGTGAATTTTTTTTCTTCTGAATGTTTATGCATTGATATGGGAAAACGTTTTCTATAATTACTAACCAATGAGTTTTAAAATATATACTATCTTGTCTCTGACTCTTGTGACTGTTGACTTTGTTGACATTTTAACCTTTTACTTAACCTTATAAACCTAAGCTTTCTACAGCTTTGAATGACTCATTTTAAACTAGGTGCAGTGATCAGCAGCTTATCTTCCGGATAACATTATTATAACCACCTGGTAGAAATGAAGTGCAGGCGACAAAAATGTAAACTCAACAAAGACAACGTATGGTCCACTTCAGGGGTGGTAAACTCTGATCTGTGCGCTGTCTGCTTTAAAAATCGAGTTTCGCTAGAACGTAGGGAATGCTCATGGTATTACAACTATAATTGGCGCTGTGCAAAAACCAGAGCTGAATAGCCGCAACAGTAAGGCCTACAGTGTCTAAGACATTTCTTATCTGGCAAATTAGTGCACGCACAACTCCCAGAACCACACCTGGCTCTTTTGGGGGCTTTCTAAATACTAGGTGAATGAAGGAATTCATGAATAGCTCTCGATTTTTACTGCAGGGCTGACCAGCATTTACTACTCATTTCAAAGCTCACTGCCTCACACTCATGCGGTGATCATGGGGCTCATTTCTTTCTAGTGACCCAGAAGTCAGGCAGCTTAAGTCAACTAGTGGCTCAAACCAATTCTATGGTTCCAGAACAGGGGCCAAGTGTAAGACCAGACAACTGGTTTGCAGCGACATAGGGACCCGAGCACATTTCTGCAGATGATACTGGGGAACTCTGAACACAATAAGCTGGCCGGTCTCTAAAAACCCAAGCCACAGTTTATCTCTAAAAAAGAACAGGCAAATGTAGACAGGCCAATATTTCCTCCCCTTTCTGTAGATTGGCAGTGATTTTGTGGTGGAGGTGATGAGCAAACCATTAAAAGTAGGGAGGAAACCGCAAAACTCACACCCAGTGCTCCTCCCAAACTACAGCTGCTGCTGCACACAACAAAATTCACATCTTCCTCCAGAGCCCCAGGACTCTCCTGCAGGAAGCAGCCCCCACAAACAGTACTCTGATGGGAAATATTCTACCAATTCCCCAGGATAAATGGAATTATTATAGATCACAAACATGCAACAATAAAAAATAAATAAAACTAATGTATCATGAATCTAGTGGGAAATTTCTGTTACTTGACACTTATGTCAAGACTGAAGCCTCCTAAGGAACTTGCAATCACACAAACTACATGAGCGATAGTTCTGTTGGTGCTTACTTTCTTTTAAATGCCAAGTGGCAGGTTTGTTGAGGGCAGCGGGGAAAGTACTGTCTAGTAGTCTGCTTTAATTTGTTTTTGTTGGTTCTCTATCTCCTGTACCATATTTAGTTCTACCAGTTCCCAATTAGTGTCAATGAAATTCCCAGGAAATAATAACAATATAGACCATTTCTACGAGCCACAGAGGTGGCCTAAGTCTACTGCTTCCTCCAAACCAGGGCCATCTAAACAGTCCTTGGTGTCTGTTGCTGTTTTAGATGCTCTGGGTATACAAATATGATATGGTGTGACATTTTTCAAAGGATTTTGTTGCCTAGAAGAAAGACAGGCCTGAGTGCCCCTGCAATATCAAGGGGAGAGACAGAGAGAGAGAATACTATAGCATATTCAATACTCAGGGAAGCATTCTAACCCAGTGAACCCAACCTCAGAGGTGTAACCTTTGTCCTCCATCACCAATAAAGAAAGGATCCATGGATGTGGTTTAAAGTTTTTCTTTCATGCAGTGGAACATTTGAAAGTAGTCCTGGCACCTAGCACTTGGGGCAAAATTCAATATCTAAGGTTCAATGTGTTTGACAGCATCTTGTGGTCAACTTCTATTTCCTATTTAAACTTTTCTCTGGCCTCTGCTATAACTCTTGAGATTACAACCTAGTTGCAAGTAATTTCAGGAACCGCTCTTATCAGACAATGCTTAGCCTTATTTCCTGCTGCCAGTGAAAGCAACAATGAAATCCCATTACAATCATCACAGCGACAAAGCACCCATTGGCAACTACTCCAAGGCTGTGACTAAACCCGGGTCTGTTCAGGCTGTCTCCTGAAGGTGCATCCATTGATACCACTTCTCGGTGTGGCTTTCTGAGACCCCTCACTACCTCCATAGCGCGAAAACTGACAAGCCCTCACCAGAGCTATCCTCACAATGTCTGCTAGCTCAGCGCTGGGCTGCCCCTGGGGAGGGAAGGAGCTATGCAGGTAGCTGCGGAGGCTGTCTTTGCAGAGATCCCAGACCTGCAGGAGTGTGGGTCAGACATTACTGCAACAGGTTTGCCAGGTCAACCGCAGTCAGACTGTAATGGATGTTTAAAAACTTGAATCACACAAAGTAGTTCATCCTTAAGCGGACTTCAAAGTTTTCACGACAGAAAGGTGCAAATCTGTTCTGCCTTCCTACCTATCTATGAGCTTTCCACCCTCTCCACCAGCTGATGAGTTGGACGGAAGAAGGAAATCTCCATTCTGTGTCTTCAAAGAGACTCGAGAGGTTCTGCTTATTTAAGCAGAGGTTAATCAGTGACTAATCGGAAAAAAAAAAATGGCCATATACTTGGAAAAAGAACATTCGGCTCTGAAAATTCCTTAACTCCACTTGAGCATGAAAAGAATAGAGCTAAAATATTATGATACTCCTTCTCTTTTCCCCACCCCGGTCCTTGGCACCTGCTGCTCCATACCAGACAGCAGGAAGGCAAGGAAGAATCTCTCGTTCCCGACAGCTGCCAAAGAAAGTGAAGCGGGGAGAAATGGGCAAATGCCCCTTGGAATCTGCACGGTGAAGAGTGAAAGGAGCTGGAAGTCAAGTCTACGCTCACCAGGCCCAGCTGCTGGAGTGCACAGCCACTAGGAGATCATGAGGCGGGTGAGGATTTTCTCAGATGCAATCTCATGTGTCAAATGTACAACGTGGGCAGCCAGTTAAGGGTGCCCGGCCGCTGACTACAGTAAACACGCACAGCAAACGCAAATCAAACACATCACGCTTCAAACTGTAGTTGCATCATTAATGTGCAACAGCCTGTGCCCTTTCCTTAACAGCATGCGGGAAACAGCCCCCACCCCCAGATTTTCATCAGCTCTCTCTATTGCACCACAGTGAAATTACCTGCATCCCACGAACGCCTAAATATCCACCTGCTGCGCTGCTTTATTAAACAAGCACTTAGGAGAGTGGTTTGCTGGGGAAGGGGAGTGCATGGACCCAGGCTATATGCAGCGTGGTTCATACAAAGGAAATTTATGCCTTCTTCTCTTGAGCTTTTTGTAGTACCAGCACAGCTCAATTTCCCTTGATTAGCACAGGATTTAGATTCACTTTTCAAAAAGCGCTAATCAGTTTAGCTTAAATGGATCGAAATGCACCACAAAAGTGCTTTCCCAGTTAATACACATCTCTGATTTCTTTTTCCCCTTGAGTGCTACACTGGAGATGAATCTAAAAGCACAGTCACACATAGTTGCTTATTTTGAAAACATCCACTTACTACATGTTATTGGAGTGCAGAAAATGGTACCCAGACCCCCTCTACCCATTAATATACTCTTCAGGATGAAGGGGTAGCTGATCTAAGGACCCCCTCCCAACTCATCTCTGTAGAGACAACATTATCTGCTCAAGAACAAAGCAAATAAATCAACACTCATCTTAAATGCATTTCTACCAAGGGCCATGTATATGTGTGAAGGCAAATATTTTAAGTAAATATTAAAAGACTTGCCTAGAGATTTACATGTAAATTTAACAGCAGAATCAAATTGTGGTATTAAGTCAATGTTTCTTAATATCTAAACGTCTGAAGTTGTTCTGGCAATATTGACATTAGCACTGGTGGAGGAGAAGAAAGGAACCCTCAGATAGATGCTGTACGATGGGAACAGAAGAGGAAAGAAAGACGTAGAAGATGAGCTGTAGGGACACAATGACGACGACACGCTGATGCTGCTCACAGATGCACAGGTAACAGAGTGAGAGGAGGGTGAGGCTCCATTCCATGGCTCAGAGCGTGGAACTGGAATTCACGGCAGCACCCTGAGCACCCAGTACCATCCACTCTTTCCACCCTGCTCGGCCTCCAGCTCCCTGACAGCCATCCACATGTCAGGAGCAAACATGATGCCTGATGCTGAATTTCAGTGGTAGCGGGTGTGGTGGCACATGTCTAGCACCCCAGCACTCAAGAGACTGAGGCAGGAGGAATGCTGTGAGTTCAAGGCCAGCCTGAGCTAATAGTGAGTTTAGGGCCAGCCTTGTACTACAAAGCAAGACCCAGTCTCACAAAAAAGGAGCAGGAGGGGGAGAGGGAGGAGAGGAAGAAGAAGGAGGAAGAGAAGGAGAAAGAGGAGAAGAAGAAGAAGGAAAAAGAGAAGGAGAAGAAGGAGGAGGACAAGGAGGAGGAAGAGGAGAAAAAGGAGGAAAGGAGGAGGAGGAGAAGGAAAAAAAAGAGAAGAAGGAGAAGAAGAATTATCTCTATGGCGGCAAATTGGCGAACCTATGGCACATGTGCCACAGTAGGCTGCTGTTTATAACACTGAAAGCTCGGAAAGCTCTAAAAGGTTTGCCATCACTGTTCTGTGGTCTTCTCCAGGGGACATTCATCCTTTGGTCTTCAGTCAGGGCAGAAGGGAGATGTTGCAGAACAGCAGGATGAGCCCGGAAGTTTGCATCTACTGGACGTGGTTTCGGTTTCTTTGTTTGTTTGTTTTTTTGTTTTGTTTTCTTCCAGTACCAGGACTTGAACTCATGACCTTGTGCTTGCCAGGCAGGCGCTTTGCTGCTGAGCTAAATCCCCAGCCCCCAGATGTGGTTTCAAAACCAGTGAAAATGTTGTGCACGGCGATGTGCAAGTTCAACTGCATGATGCCTCTCTGCTATGTCAGCTTTCACGTTTACACAATGGATCTAATAATACAAACCTGTGAGGACGTTACAAGCCCTGATATCATTGTTAAGCCCTTGGTACATAATAAAGAGATGGAAAAACAGCAACTACCTTATAGGTGAGATTATACCTTCCACATGAGCTAGCCTCCGAATAAAGGTCTGTGTGTATCTCGGGAGTTAAATCCTCGGATGAGGTACAAACTAGACCGACCACCGTCACCTGTGCTGAATTCGGCCTCGTGGTGAGTGCTGTTCACCGCGGTTCCGGAGTCTGTTAAGTTTCTTTCCATCTCGGTGGGAGTGCTAGTGGAATTACCACACCAGGGACTTGTCAGTCGGTTTGAGTCCACCAGCACCTGGTGGCTTCCATCTATGTCCTGATATAGAAATGAGTGTGACCGGTTTCCAGGCTCAAAGACAAGGCAGCCAGGCTGCTGCCCTAGTAGACATGTCCTAAACTGAACTGTCAGCACTATTCCGTGGAGGTGACTGGTTCACCTGCAAACTGGCTGAGCACAAAAAATGTCAAATTTCAAAGAAAAGCAAAGCTACACTTTATAGAGATAGAAACCAGATATTTACCCAGTCACCAGCCACCACTAGGCAAAGCCCTTCAAGACGCCCGGGTCCCCGGCATTGACCCCATCACTTTGGTCTACACTCAAACCAACCAAGTCAACTAATTCTGTTCATCCCATTTAGCAGTTTCAGAAGGCATGCTTCTGCCTGAGCTGAGGCAGTGGTTAAATGGGCAAAATTACTCAAGAGCTTGCCTAGCTGGAAAACACATGTAATACAGGACAGAGGTTGAAACCTTAAAACAATTTACAGAGACAGAAAGGGAGAGGGAGAGA
>NW_004955417.1:23876403-23959301 GCF_000276665.1 Chinchilla lanigera
AAGGAACAAAAAAGAACAGAGAAAAAGAAAAGCTTAGAATCTGAACTCATTGCCAATTTAAACCCCTACGTGAGACTTTAAAGACCTATGTGACTTTGGGCAGGCTAATTAATTTCACTGTGCCTCAAATATGAACCTATAATATAGGGATATAAAAAGTCATAAGAGGCATGCAACTTTTGCTTAACAATTCAACCAAAATTCTTCTGATGAAAAGCAAGCAACTCTGTTTCTCTTTGGTCATGTATGACAAATATTGTTATGTTTAGTTCTAGATCATAAAATATAACTGTTTCCAGATCTTAATTTTTAAGACACTGATGTGTTAATTATTAAATTATTGATTAGTTAATTATTCAATGATTATTATTAATTATTCAGGTCTTTTGGTTCAGTTGGAACAATATCTGTAGAACTGCAGCATTTCTTCATCTTGTCTCTATTAAGACTATTATAGTCAATCTTCCACCAAATACTTAAGGCTTAGTCTAAACAAGACATGTTTTCAAGAACATCTCTAACCCCTTTTTTATATTTTCTCATTCAATAGTTTCCCTATTTCTCATTGCTTATCTGACTTCTTTTTAATCAAATATCCACAACTTAAAGGATTCCTGTCCAAAACCTCTTCCATTTAAATACCATGCGAGATTCCTCAGAATAATTATTTGTAAGAACATACTAAAAAGTAAAAATGGTACAAGATGGTCAAGATACTTATATAACTAGTATCTCAGTTCATTGAAAAGATAGCTTTGTGCTAATATTGTATAGATAATATATCATGCTTATATCTTGTAATCTGAACAACTACTATGAATATAAAATACACCATATATTATTACTTTCCTACTAGCCTGTTTTGACTCTCTATTTTATTGTCATTTTTAATTTTTTCTCTTTAAAATAAAAAAAAGCAAAAGTTTCAGCAGACTTGCAGTACTAGACAAACAAATGACATAAGTAGAGAGCAAAGTGGTTTTCAGGGAGGCTATCATTTTATGCTGTAATAAACTGTCTCAAGATTATGGTGATAATAAAAATAATGGATGATATAATAATAGATTAAGTAATACAATTACATTCATATGGATTCATGGTCCTTGTAGATAGAGACAGCACAAGTTTCAGACCTTCAAAATTGGTTGCTTAACAGCTTGGGAAATAGGCTGGATAATATGATATTCCTCATTCTGCAAAATGCCAAATGCCACTTTCATATACAGCCGTGTGTGTGTGTGTGTGTGTGTGTGTGTGTGTGTGTGTGTGTGGACAAAGAATACGTAAGGGTCAGTTATGCATATTCCAGAAGGGGTAACATGAGTTAGTTAAGTGCTATGTAGATGCCTACAGAAGCTGAATTCTCACTGGACCTCACCATTCTCAGGAACCTAACCACTCCCTGTCCTCAAGACTTCCCTAACAGCACTGAACCTGGCTCCTGAGGAAGCCAGAAGCTGGTGTTTCTCCTCAGAGCCAATTCTGTCTGGGTTCCCCCTTTCTCTGCTTATTAAAGCGCCACCAGAATCCCACCTCCTCTGCTGCCTTCTGTGACTTCTTCCAAGCCCTGAAGTTTGCTGTCATTTAGCACTGCCTTTCTAATCCCTTAGCTAAGCACCCCATATTTAATGTTCAGTATGCCCGAGCATCCACTTTTTTTACATGACCCAATCTTTTCCTAGGAGCTAAAAACCACTCCTACCGGTGTTTATGCACTCAACACAGACATTCCTAGCCCTGACGCAGGCTCGCCCCGTGGTCCTGTAGCCATGCAAGGACTGGCAAGGGAAGTGTAGTTTCCAGGAAATGTCCATGAAGGAAGGGGTCCTTTCTCTCCTCTTGCATGAGAAGAAATACAGCCGGGCGGCCATAGTGGACCCCATGTTGGAAGCTACACTTTTTGATATGACGGAGCAACAAAACCAAACCAGTCCGATGATCACGGAGCCTCCTTACCACTCTGAGCTCTCTACACTGAGATGAGAAAAAAGTTCTACCTTATTTGAGACCCTATTTCCTCGAGTTTTCTGTCCTTAGCTATTTAGTACCCTCACTGATATTGTAACTAATTCAAGTTCTAAAATACATACTGCAAGTTTGGTAAAGCACGGATGCAACAAATTTGGCTCAGGGGCTCTCTGTTCCATAGCTCGTATTAGTATTGCCTTTTAAAAATTATCTATAATCACTGGATTATAATTTGTTTTTTCCTGTGATTTTACATCTCGTGAGACTTTCCACAGAGCCTGGCTATGGCGAGCCCAACAAATCCCTGACAAATAAAGAAGGGTATATACCTTAATTTCACAAAGCTATGCAAGTTCCTAAAACCCAATGACCACTTCCAATCCCTAACACCATGGCTGTAGAGAAGGTACTTCCCATGGTTTATATCTACTGTCCCCCAAAGCCTCATGTGCTCATAAGTGGGGCTTGCAGAAGGTGACTGGATCATGGGGCTTACAGTACACTGCTGTCAGGAGGCAGAGTCTTGCTGCAACAGCGGGTCACTGGGGGCGTGGCCTGGAAGTTTTATTTCCCCGCCCCCAGTCTCCCGGGGCTCTCTGCCTCCTGGGCCCCATGGCACCAGGGGCTCTCCTTGGCCATCTGTCCTGCCTCAGAGTCAGAGGACTATGGGCTGAAACCTCTGCAAACTGTGAGCTGAAATAGAACTTTCCCCCTTTAAGTTTCAGGTGTTGAGTATTGTGTCTCAGAAATGAGAAAGTGACTGAGACGGTACTTCATATACCTGTATTGCTATTACTGGCAAATTAGATGTGCTCACCTTCTACTTTCATCCTTGGGAAACAGCATCCAAAAATAACTTTGCAATCAATGGTGCTCTATTATGAAAAGAAAACAAGGTGCCAAGTTGGGAAGTCGTCACGAGGTCCAGCTGCATAGGAAAGGCCGACATCTCCATTGTTCAGCTCAGCAGAGAATGCCCATGCTCTTTAATTACCCTGCCAACTCAGAGAAGCCTATGGCTGGACTCTGGCACATAATTACAGTTTTTACATGAATAAAATAATTATTTCCCTTACAAAACCACTTGAAATAGCTTTCAAAAGTTATTTGATAAAAATGTATTTTTTAAAAAAACTGCCTTCCTGCCCCACATTTACTATGAAGTCAGGCGTGGATCTTTTACGTGAACATGTACCGTAGGGCGGCACAAAAGAATAAGAATGCTGTCTTATTTTACTACTTATTTTACTATCTTCTACACTGACATATATAATGGAGACTTGCTAAAGATTTGTAAAATATGCATCAAATATCTGTATATTTCAAAAAAGAATGTGACTAACATTAACATTTTTGGCCCCCGATAATGTAACATTTGAGTCACTCGGTAGTATTGGTCCCAACCATGGGCAAATTTTGCTTCCCAGGAGACCTATGGCAATATCCAGAGACATTTCTGAGTGTCACAATTAGAGACATTTCTGAGTGTCACACAATTAGTGTCACATCGAGTGGGAGGAGACCAGGGATGCTGCAAAACACACTATAGTGCTCAGGACATCCTTCACAGCGGAAGAATTTTCATGCCCAATCTGTCAACATGTCAAGGTTGAGAAGCTCTGGTTATATCTTGGCTTGAGGTTATGCGCATCAAACTCTAGAGATTTAAAGTCATAGGAGGCAGGGCCTTGTTGACTTTCCAAGTAACACAGCATTGAGACAGCTTCATAAAAATGAATCAAGTCCGTCACTGTCCGTGATGGCCACATAGGAAAGGGGAGTTTTGGGCAATGGTATTCTTGGATTTGGGTTCTTCAATAATTCAGTTACTAACAACAGGTCCTCAGGTCCCTCAGTGAGGCTGAAGGTGCATGCATGCTCAGGGTAACAGGCCCTCCCATATCTCACGCCAGCTCACAGGATCCAAAGATCCCCTTCAGCACTCAACTTCTCTTTTTGCGGAGATTATCTTTCATTCTAATGGAAACACCACTACAATATCCTGTGCCTTTAGCTTGAGGGAGACTTCTTGGAGGACAATTGTTTTTTCCTCTTACCCACAGCTCTACTTCTTCCAAGCTATTCTCACTGCTATGCTGTGCACCCAACCCTGCCCTCAAGCCTGCAGCCACAGGCTCAATAAATTCAGTTTCCCTGGTACCTTACAGCTACTTGGCATGTATTGCCAGGCAACTTATTTGCCTATAAGGGCCAAGCCAAGTTTTAAAAATCCATTGGCCCCCATCTTCCCCCAGCTTGGGACATGGGCATATCAAAAACCCTACTTCCTTTTGAAAATAAGTTGCTGCTCCTCATTAGAGTCAGGGTTGCTCACAGAGATTACAAGGCGGCTTTAGATACACTCGGGGGAAGGCAGTGCTTACCCAGGTCAGTAGGGGTTTTCCTAAACATGTTGATTACAACTTCAATTGCTCTAAAATACATGTAAAAGTCCTATCATTAAATTTAAACAGCCTGATGATATGCTGAACAAGACCAGAAAGGCAAATAAATTGCTGTAATCTGCCATACTGTCACTTGCTCTGCTCTAGAGCAGCTGTAATTGACTAATAGGATAATAAGGTGGCAGTTTACAAATCTGCAAGCCATACTCCTTGGTTGGAAATGCCCTTGAGGGAAAAAAAAAGGTTCCAAGTCAAGAAGACAGAGTGGGTGTGATCAAAATCATCATGCTAGATGCAATATACTTTGCACAGGACCACAAAAGAAGTCAGCAGCCACTGTGAGAGGTAGGGGCAGCAGCAAACGTGTTTGTTTAGTCTTTTATTTTTCCTGACATAGAAAATGTTCATTTTGGAAGAGCTCCCCGCTTCTTGAAGGTAGCAGATAGAAGAGGACCCACACTGAGGTCTTGTCCTACATTAGAGTGAGGTCAAGCAAGGCCTTACTATTACCATTCCACTGATCATAGGGGGGGATCCCAGACAATGGCTTCCCATTAAACGTGACCAACTCTTGAGCTTGTTGCAATAATTTTCTGCAAGGGTGCATCTCCTTCTATACCCACAGACTTTACTGAGTTTCTTAGGGAGCTTACAGTTACTAGGTACTTGTTGGCATGCAACTTTTATGCCTGTAAGTGTCAAATCAAATAAAAACTTTCAAATCAGCCCTATCTTTCCTGAGCTTTGTCCATAAGCTTTGTCCAATGGCACCAAAAGAAAGATTCCAATCGCCCGAGAAATATACAACCCACCCATCAGGGAAAATGTCCAAATGTCCAAATAAATGATCTCATAGGACACTTTCAGACATGCCAGCACTATGCAGCTTAAATAAGGTAAGAGATCTACTTCTGTTGTTGCAGGTTGCCCACCCCTATTCCAAACAACTGAAATGCTTCAACACTGGATTTTTGGATTAAGTATGCTCAGCTGATACAGTCTATCCAAATATTCCAAAACCTCAAAAACTCTAAACTCTGAAGTACTTCTGGTTCCAAGTATTTTAAATAAGGGGATACTCAACCTGCACTGCTACTGTTTAGAGAATAATTGTCCAGTGTGCGTCAAGAGTCAAAGAGGAGCATTGGGAGCTGGTATCAAGCTGTAAGACCTCGAAAGTCACTGTAGGAAGTATGGGGACTCCTGGGAATGAGAGTGGACACCACTGAGGATTCTGAACACAGGAGGGACAGAAGCCGGCTTCTAAAGGAACCACCCTGGTGGACCAGAACTGGCAGAGGGAGGTAAGACATGAAGCCAGGAGCCAAGTGAGACAGCTAGCACTGCAGCCAGGTGGGACACGACCAGGGGAGCAGCAAGGCAACCAGGCAGGAGATGAAAAGCAGCTTGCATCCTGAACAGATCTCAACACTGCCAGCCACAAAGAGGGTGCTGCTGAGGTGGACACGGACCATGGGAAAGAAAGGAATCAAGGACAACACTGAGATTCTCGGCCTGAGTGACAGGAGAAGCATTCGTTTCTTCCTGAGATTAGAAGACTGCAGAGGAAGCAATGCATATGGGGGCGTGTGTCAGAAGGGAGAAACCAACAGCTTGGCTTTGGACATATTCTTCCAAAATATCATCACACCCTTCTCCATTTAAAGTTATGTTCTCTGTTTTATTCCTGACACTTTATAGCTACATTTATATATAAGTGCACATATATGTATACAAATACGTATTTATATATGAATATGTGTGCATCTTGAAATTGAGAATGGGTTGAAGGAGGGGTGAATGGCAGACTCCTCTCTTTCCCTGAACTGGCCATTTCTTTCAGAACAAAAACCAGCTATGGCATCCTCCCTCTTTCCTCGCAAAGCAGACTTTCTGCTGAGTAAGTCGGTAGAATTGCATCAGTACAATGAAGGAAGAGGAAAAACATTAGCATTTTCCAATCTATCAACAGATGAGGCACAGAAAAGCCATCTGGACAGAAGCAAAGGTCTCCAGAACAGCTCCCGCCATGCCGTTAATACCACAGGGCTGGATAAACCTGCTCTGTGCCCAGACCATGTGGGAAGCTTGCAAGGAGAATGGCATGAAAAAACAAAAGGTCCTGGAGCCCTCTGAGGATTGTGGGTGGAAATGGAATTTTGGCAGCGAGGCACGAAGTATCCAGTTTGACCACGGTGTGCTGCAGCGTCGACTCAAGATGCCTGCACTCAGGAAGGCTCCTGGCGCTGGAGCTTGCGCCTAATTCCTGGTGTCTTCCACCCTTCCCCCACCTCGGAACAAATCGAGTTTTGCAGCCGTGAATCACGTGCCACTGTCACCGTGCTTCTGGCTCATGCTGATTGAACCTAGATAGTGACCAGCAACAAGGCTCCCTCATTAACCAGCCCTTAGTCCGGGTCTGCCCATGTCAGGTTTCAGTGAGAATCCCAGAGTCAGTTTAGAAAGAACCCTACGCTTGGGCCGGGGATATAGCTCAGTGGTGCAGCGCCTGCCTGGAAAGTGCGAGGTCCTGAGTTGGATTCCCAGTACCCGCCCCCCGCAACAAAAAAAGGAACCCTGGCCTAATGCCTGGTCTCCCACTGTTCCCAACTGATGTCCCACCACCCTGCCTGCCTTGAGCCAGGTGCCCCGGTCAGTTGAGCAAGCAGCCCTCTGACCACACTGTGCCTCTTGGCAATTTCCTACCCACTGATCCCCAAGCTTTCTTTGGGGTTACCAATCCCTACTTCTCCATGCTGAACTCAGAACTGAGCCCAGTTCTAGGCTGAGGTCTTTCTCCCCACTGCAACGGCTCCTGACTATAATCTGTTTTTATTGCTTTAACTACCACACTGCTCTGGTTTTGCTTTGACACCAGCAGAGTGAATGCCCCTTGTAACGATTCTTCCCTGGAGGTCCCACTGGTGTTACGGATGAGGCTGGGGGTAGGGGGCAAAGCAACTGATCACAGCCCAAGGTTCCTGATGCCATCTTTATTTTGCAATGTTGCTGAAATGAACAGAATCTGCTCAGAGAGAAAATAACAAAGCAGACAGCCTCTTCTGTATTATTTGGACCTATGTCCACAGTACGGCTGGCTCCCAGACCACACCCCCCGTCACCTGCCTTGAATTCCTTTTTAAGTCCTCCAAGAAAAAGAGCCATATCCTTGCTGGGAATGAATCTGAAGTATGAATTAGTTATGCCACAACCTTCCGACCATGACCAAGGTGCTGCTTACAAGCAGACGGGGCAGGACTGGTCCCTCTTCCCAGACTGCCACCTCTGTCGTCTGTAGTGAAAGAGAGCACAGCTGATCCCGCTGGTGGCAAATTAAATGCATTACAAGAAACACCCTCTAAACAATGCTGCCCACTTTTATCACCATGTCCAGTGTAACCGTGGCACCTCATCTGGGGAGCAGAGGGACAGCAAAGGGAAACGACAGGAAATGGTAAAAGAGCTAAAAATAAACATGGACGTGCATAGATATGAGAGTCTAAATGAACACAGACGGGCTGACAGGCACGGACTGGGGAGTGCCATGTCCCCAGCTTCATGGGCTTGCTGTATCGAATGGTCCAATTGTCTGAAGTGTGAACTAACCCACTGCCAATGGGAAGCCTTAGATGACTTGATCCGAATGGTTCCTGGCCAAGGAAGGCTGTGTAACGATCTGATAACCCCCTGCCCACTGAGCTCAGCCCAAACAGTATCTCTGCTGGGGTTTGCCTCTGATGTGAGAAAAATACTCTGCTCTCCAAAATGCCAGGCTTTGCCGATGGACACCAACCAGTCCCAATCGCAAGAATTATGGAAAGGCTTCAATGTTTTGGTTAACAAAAATTATAATAATTAGCAGACATTTATTGGGTATTTATGGCAGCCAGGCATCAGGCTAGGGCATAGGGAACAGCCATCATGAACTGCCCTGGTCAGTGCAAATTCCATTATAAAACATAGCAGGGCAGTAGCATCCACACACAGCCAAAAAGCCTAAATAGTTTAAGCATTCAAGAATCAAATGGTAAACAACTTCTTGAAAGTCTGAAGCAAAGTCATGAAGACCCATCCAGGTCTGAGTGTTATACGAAAATGTTAGTGTCTTTAATTACCTTCCACTAATAATGCAAATTACAGAAAAGAATGAGAATGTTTACCCAGCAAACTAATAGGGACTGGCATTTCAAAGTCTGCCAGAATAACCCAGGCAACAAGAAATGTTCTGGTTCTCCCAGGTCTGGCTGCTTTGCTTTGCTTCCTTTCCTGTTGCCCTCTTCAAAGGTTTCATGCTGCAGACACTAATCACGTCCCCTTTGCTGAGCGCTCACATCCTTCTGCTTCCTGCCTGGTGCTGGCTTCACATCCAAACACACACTCATTACTGACCCCCGTAGTCCGCAGCAGCTCACACATGCAGCCCAACACAGAGAGCTGCTGCCACACAGCCTGCCTGCTGTGTAGACCACACGCTTTCAAAAAGTCACATAAACGGGCACTTGGTGAAAAGAGTAATACTTCAACATGCAGAGAGAGCCATGCCCTTAAATTTCATCTGGAACGTCACACGATTTGAAAAAGTAAGTGTTGAAGTTTATGTCTGTTTACACAGAAAATGCATCTTCCTAGGATTTAAACTTGAAAATCATTCTCATACATGCATGCTCATGCATGTACACACACGAGCGTGGGTGCCACAAAGAGTTTCTATTTAAAAAAAATTGGCACCTATAAAACCCCAGATTTCTTTATAATATAAACAATCATCTCTCATATTTTATTACAAAGTCTTCCTGTTCATATATTAGCTCGAGGCATCTATAATGCACGATCGTATACATACAACTGTGTCCCACACATACTATTTTGGTGATAACATGGAGCTTCAGAGAAGGAGTTAAAAAGAAAACAGTCAAAAAAAAACAGGAAATAATGAGGACACGAGAGGCAGTGTGTCTGGAGCACGAGGAAGCCAGCTGGTTAGCTGGCCTTTTAGAAGATATCAGGGAATCAGGGCGAGGCCATTAATCCTACACTTTTCACTCCTTTGTCAGCTCCCAGGGCTTCCAGGACTGTGCCATCGTCCAGATTAAAAATGGGTTTCCCTCAGGGCTTGTGCCTCCCTGGGAATCTTCCTGCCTCCCCTCCCCGCCTGCTGCCCCTTCCCACAGCAGCACAGTGAAATCCAAAAGAAAAACATTAAAGTCCAACCAGGCTTTAGGGATTTGGGGAAGATGGAGAGCAGGCTCTCATTTAGGCTTTCGTATAATATTCCTCTGTGAAGTCTCCTTAATTACATGGAGAAGAAGAAGAGGGGAACAGAGAGAATTGCTGCTTCTATATTCACTGCCCTTCCAAGAAGGTTCTCGCTCCGGGTTTCCTCCACCAGGGGGAGGATGCGCCTCCTCCTGAGCCCACCTCTTCCCTCTGCCTCCCCACTGCCCCAACAGACTTCTACCCTGTTTCCCATCACTCCCCGTTACCCAGCATCCTCCCTGGCTCAGAGGAGCCCCTCCCTTGCGACTTCATCCACAGAATTTCTCTGCTGCGCAAGGGCCTATTTTTCAACTGGAAAAAACACAAGGCTAAGGCTGTGTTTCCACAACTCCAAAGCAGCAGACAGTTAAAAACTGAATAATTCCACCTGAATGATTCCAGTTGTTCTGTCTATACTGGCCAAATGGGGCCTTTTCACCTGTAATCTGTAGTTTGTCCACACCCTGTGCACCTGGGTGAGATATTAAGCTATATCCAGAGCAGGCATCCTGCTTGTCCCCCATGGGGATGACTTCAAAATTGGCCAACCGTCACAAACACGGGGTGCAGTGGACAGGAGCGCCCAGTGAGTTCATCTTTCCTGCAGGTCTACTGTGTCTCCAGGAATCCTGGGTATACCATGTAAACTAATGCTTGCAATATTCTCAACAGTGAATTTGGGTGGGAACCTGAGCCCTGCAGCCAAAGCAGGCTCAGCCCCCAGGTCCCAGGAGGGTCTTTGCAGGGCACGTGGGAATTGTAACCCTCAAGTCCACTCCCCTTGAAGGTGAGCACCTACTTCATGGGCTTGTTGTAAAACTACTACTGAACAAAGAGACTGGAACACAGGAAGTGCTTCCTAAATGCCGTTTGCCCTTATTGCTGTTACTGTACCCCAAGAGGGAAGCCAAGAATGGCCTCTGTCATTTGTTTGGCTTCACATGTGTTCTTTCTAGAATACCTGTCGTCTCCCCAGAGACCCAGCCCGCAGGCACAAAGCCCCAGAACAGAGGTGTCAGAGCCTTTAAACGATCTAGACTTCAAATGAGCCAAGTACACCCTAGGCTCCCAGACCCTCTTGGAGTCTCAGCCTGATTTCCTTCCTGTGGAGCCAGGCACAGTGGCACACACCTACAATCCTCGCTACTTGGAAGGCTTTTGCAAGACAGAGGCCAGCCTGATAAGGCAGTGAAACCCTCTTGAAAAGAAGCAGGGGTTGGGGGGGTGGAAAAGGAGGAGAAGGAGGAAAGGAGGAGAAAAAGAAATGATAAGGAGAAAGAGAAGGGGGAGGAGGGAGAAGGAAATGTGATACTCTATCTAATCCTGGGGAGGAAGTACCTCTCTGAGACATTTCAGGAGCAAGGTACAAGGAAGGACATTCTAGGAATGTTCTAGACATTCATCTAGACACTCATCCTTTTTTCTGGTTCCAACCTTACAAATGTGGTCCCCAGAAATGTTGAATTAGATAGAAGTATCTTAGAATTGCAGTCTGCTTCCCAGAACCAGGGTACCCTACATTGGTAAGCCATGTTTGATTTCGCCATTGCTTACTTATACTTACAACAAGCCAAAGTCTAACATCTTCCCCTACCACTACCTTGCCAGGTTTTGTAAAATGGGTGAACAGCTCCAGGCCACGTTAAGCGGGCTGCCCGGAGCTTTCAAAGTTTATCCATCCTAAAAGACACAGGACTGGGCAGGCCAGGCAGAGCTGCCTGTGAGGGCGAAACACAAAACACAAGCAAAAGCGAGCAGGGATTCCAGCTCTGTTATCTCGCAGCAATTTATCTACAGAAGATGGTTTCCACATCACCCACTAAGTTCAGTCCATGGATGAAAAATAAAAATGAATAAACATGCCTCTCCCAAGCTGGGAAAATGATACCAATCAGGTCAGTAAATAGCCAGGAAACTACAGTTTGCCAATTCTTGATTTGTTTTGATTCAAAAAACTAGTCCCCAAATGCTTCTCTTTCTGCCCTCCAAATCTGATGCTGGAGGAAAATGAAGTGATTGATAATAAAGCTTTCACTACTATCCAAAAAATGTGGGGGGAGCCATTTTGAATAAAGGGCCATTTACTCTCTATTTTTTTAAGTGCATTTATTCCATACTGATAAGCACACATTCACACTGGAGAGAAGACGGTCTTCAGAACAGGCACTTACTGGGATTACATTTACATTCTCTGTCCAAACACAGACACACACATTTTAAACTGACAGTGCTAACATGTTGAGTTCACATTGGCAAACACAGGGAAGGCACATCTTTGGAAGACCACTTTTACAACCTTAGATGCTGGGGGAAAAATAATTTTCTACTACTCACTTTAAGATATGGGAACAGAGAACAGAAAAGTAACCTAGCTTAATGGCAAAGCACTCACAACATACACATCTTGTGGTACTTAAGAGCAAGCTCTGTCTAAGCCCATCAATGGAAGAGAGAGAAATCTCTGTGTATAAATAATTAGGTAATCTCAAAAACAAATCTACAGATGCTCTGAGATGAGCCTGCTGACAAAGACACAATGACAGCTTGCTAACGTGTTCACAGAATATCAGCTTCTCTTAAAAGTTGCTCTGAAAAGGTTCAGCTGGGTCCCTACTGGGTTAAAACACAAGCATTACGAGGCAGCTTGTGTTCAATGGCTACAGAAATCTATTAATCCTATCTCAAAGGTAGACGAGACCAAAGATTACATCTCAAAGGTACTCAATCCTAGGCTTCCAAGCAGCAGTAAGAGAGATGCAACCCACATAAAATCAAAGCTTATCTATCCGCTGCCAGGGTTTTTCAAAGGTGCCACCTTTGGGGGCTGAAAAGTCAGGAAAGTATATGTTTGGGGAAAATGGCTCTCTATTGACAGCAATTTGAGCACAGAATACTTTATGTCTAAATGCACTTCAGAAGCACTCCTAAGAGTGGAGCTAAATTCAACCAGGAATTACAGGTGCAAGAGAGCCCCAGATGAACCGACAGTGTTGAGTTCAACTACGGCAAAATTGTTCGAGCTCCTACTCCTCACCCGCTATGAACTAAGAAGGGCTCTGAGCTACAGGAAGGTCCAAAAGGAACGTGGCAGGTGCTTGGAGGGAAGCGTGCCGCAGGAATGCAGAGGAGAAGAGGAAAGTCCTGCCCGGAAGTGGAGTGCGGTGGAGGATGACCCTAGAGGACACCTGTGCAGAGTGGTGGTCAAGTCCTCCAGCTAAGCAGAACCATGTTTGCTAATACAGTATGGGTAGTGTTTCTCACCAAAGCACGTGACTTTTATATACCACATGACTTTCATATACAGAAAAAAATGTTACAAGGAAGCTCTTTGCACTGTTTATAAAAGCTAGCTCAAAACAGTTTTATTATATTGTTGTTGTCCGGCATAGAACACCTGGGCATGGTTACTCTGTGAGTTCATTGCAGTGCACCATTAAGAAAAGTGAAACAGGGAGAAAATTGGGGTTAATGTCATGTAACAAAATAAATTCATTGTTAAAGGCTACAGCTCACCCCAAGTCTAGTCCTGGGGTAGGAATCCATTCTCACCAGCAATCCTTCCCACCATGGACAAATGGGGAAATAAGTACGATTTTCTGCCAAGACGCAGCTCCCAAGCTGAGCAAGCTCAAATCTTTCGGCAGATTCCTTAGCTGGCAGCCAAATTTCCACGTGACAATCTGGTCTTCCTAAGCCTCCTGACTTAGCCAGCCTTGAATGGCTTCCTCCCTCTCTGCAATGATAAATTTAATGACCAGTGGAACTGCAAGCAAGGAAAGGGAGAAGAAAATGAAAAGTTAAAGGTAAGTGTTTCACATTCTTTTCACTGGTGTGATGGTCTCTTACTATAAGAGCCCAAGTTCAGATCTGCCAGATCTGAAATCCCACTCTGCCATTAAGAGCACCTTGCGATTCCAACTGAAGTAGACATTATAGAACTGCATGCAAAGACCCGGATATACAATGCAGAAAGAACTATGAGAAGTTCCCAGTGAGGCCAGAATTCTGGTGTGCAAGAACTGAGATCTACAATGTCACATCCAGCATTTTTGAGAAAACTACTTGGCAAAAGAAGAACACTGACTTTTAGAAAACTTGGTCAGGATGATGGTGATAACTTGTAGGGCTTCCGGGGCAAGCAAGGTAAATGGCAAAACATACTGGGAAAACAATACAAAGACCTGTTACAGCCTCAGTAACCCTGTACAGAGGAGAGAGGACCGCTAGAAAACAGCACATTAGGCATCCTCCTCCCTTACCACCAAAGGGTAGCTCAGGTTCTTGATTTAGCACACACATCCTTAAATAGCATCACTGTCACTGTCGGACAGGAAGAGGGACATTGCAAACGCTCAATGATCTGGATGCAGGAATTTCTTTCTTTAGGCCGTTTGGTGTTTCTTGATTTTCCCATCAAATCTCTACCCTTACAAAGATGAGTTTGTTTTTTATTCCACAAAGAGACATGATTCCAGGATTTGTGTGCATTACGACCAAGCCAAACAAGCTTCATTGTCATAAATCATTCATTCATCCCATCTGTATTTATTAAGCTCTTAATATGCAGGCAACACTGAGCTTGTCTAGAGCTGTGTCTGGCACAAAGGGGGCCTGAGACCGTGTATTCGCCTATTTGAGGAGCATTTTGTTACGTTCAGCTGTATTTGAAGGCTCCAACCAAGAAGGGATAGGATTTTGCCAAGGCAAAACCCCAACATCCTTGAAGACAATATGGGAAAGAACACGGAAAGGGCATGGGGTGTGAGTCGGCTCTGATGCCAAGTTAGCTCCGTCAGTTGCCAGACATTTGCAGAATGCATTTCCCTGGTGAACCAGAACTCCCTGATGAGTGAATGGCAAGAAGAAAAAAAAGTATTCTTGTTTGCCACTTAAAAACTCTAGCTCATTATTAATATATTAGGGCATTAATAAAGTTCCCAATGTGTCATATCACCTGAATTAGAAGTGACTCTTAAAATACACAAACATTTAATGATTTATCATGGATTCAACTAAACAGGAATCTAAATGGCATTCCTGAAAGCAGCCAGACAGTGATAAAAATTATTTTCCATCTCCAATGACCTACACTTAAATCCCACTTTCTCCTTTGTGTTCAGACTCTTGCTTGCCCAGAGAAATTAGTCTCATAGCAACCTGACACAGACAGTCTTTATCCAAATATCAAAGGGCGCCTCTAGTCAGAATAACAGGACAGCTCGCTCCCAGCGTGTTAGTGTCCCTGGGGTCACAAAGGCATGGGAAGGAATTAAAAAATAATAAAGTAAGCCCTCAGCTAAAAACTTCAAACTGCAAAAGTTGTTCCCATGACAGACGCTGGGAATAAGTTCTTACATGTACTTCTCTTCAAGTTCATCTCTACCAGTTCGAGGGGTATGCAAATATTTCCCAGGGACACGGGTCACCCGAGGGATAAGGACAGAATCAAAGTTCGTAAAATCTGTTAATACAGCTGAACGCACAGAAAGCTGGCTTGCCCTCGGTATGTGTTCAGCATCTTCTGGTTCTGTCCAGAGAACCATTGGCAAAGGCTTCGCGCTAACAGGCATCCTAGGCAAGGTCACAAAGAGCAGCTCTGGAGGGAACTTGAGACATGAGATCAGCTCCTCAAATATGAGGCTGTGTCCAGTCCAGGGCTGCAATTACCTGGAATCAGAGATTTACTCTAAAAAAGAAAGGGAGGGAAAAAAGCAGTTCCCATAACAAAACTGGTGTGGCTGTGCCCTTCTTGCTTAATTTAGTTTTATTTTTAAACACACAAACTGATGTTTAGCAAGGAGAGACGGTAAAAGCAGGGTGCTACGGTATACTTTAAGGAAAAAAAGGATGAATATAAGGAAACCCACCATTTACTAAGTTGTCTATAACCTTGAGGAAGTAACGTAACACTCTTTAAACTTTAGTTTCTTTCTAGGTAAATGAGTATATTTGAAGAGATTGAAATAGTTAGGTTTTCTAAAATATAGGAGCTGGTCCCTGCCAGCCTTATGACACATGTAAATAAAATGGGACTTGAAGAATGAAATCCACCCTCATCATCCCCACCACTCTTAGATTTGCTCTATAACTCAAGGGACTTCCAGAAGAAGGGTGCCGCACAGCACCCCCAGGACCACCACCAGCAGGTGGCTTCATAGAAGTCCTTGGGACCAAGTTCTGTGATCAGAAAGCGCAAGGGTGGCTGGTGTCTGCCTATAATCCCAGCACGCCCCTCCCGAGCCAGGAAGAGCCCCTGCCAGAGCTCAGCCTGGGCAACTCGGCAACTTTGTAAGACCTGTCTCAAAACAAAAAATTTAAGAGTGTTCTGCTCAGTGTCAAGGTCCTGGGATCCAACCCCAGTCTTGGGTCGGGGTTGGGATGGAGGAGCACAAGGAAACATCTCAACCTAGACAAAGCATGGGGGAAAAGAGACAAAGGAGAAGGGACTCAGGGGTAAAAGGGAAAGGAAAGAGAAAGAAAGTGTACAGAAAAAAAAGTGCACGATGGTTACCTTCCATGAAGTGCAGTAAAGGTGAGTCCTCTAGGGGACAGTTACAAAGCATGTGGCGACCTGTGGAAACTGACCTAGCTGGACACTTGAAATTTGTACAGGTTTTTATATGTCTGTTATGCTTTTATTCAAAAGCTTATTTTAAATGTATCTTTAAAAAATCCATTTCTAGCTGCAGGCAAAAGAGAAATGAACCCAACAATCCCCACGGATATACCACTTGGTCAAAATGTACTTCTTAGAACTTCGGAGAAAGGAAGCCAGCATCCCACAGCAAGACAGCTGTGGCTGTGCTCTTCTTGCTTCATTCTGTTTTATTTTAAACGTACAAAGTTTGAGGAAAACAGTCCAAATTCAAATCCACCTCTGTGCTTGGCCTTGGGCATGTTACCGGGTCTGAGCCTTGGGTCTTCTTTTTGCATGACGCCGTCAACAGTGAATTCTTCAAGGGGCAGGCAGGTGTTCATGATTACTTACTTCTCTTCTCTCCTCCCGCTCTATACGAAAAAGACCTCCAGGTCTGAGTCTATATCAGTGGTGGGGACTGCAGCACACCACGCGTTACTTGTTTTTTTCTTTCCAAAAAAAGATGTTAATGTAAAGTTGTTTTTTCCTAAACTAAAACCTCACAATTCAGGTTTAATTGCAGTGTTGGCATTTTATGATAAATAAGGGGGTTGGGGGCTGCAGTTTGGCACAGGTCTCTAAAAAGTTCACCATCACTGGTCCATATCAAGTCTCACCGTCTTAATATGGCGCCTGGCACAGGATGGGCAGCTCAGGAAATCTTTGCTGAATGAAGGGTGAATGACAGCTAGTTTCTTACTAGTTTCTTACTCTTCTTCTAGGGACTAGAACCCAGTAGTAACAAGAAGACCCTTAAAAACATTCATCATTTGCAAGACCCTCTACTAACCCGTGACTCTGATTTTTCCCCCAGTAACACTCAATCTCTCCCAACAGCCTGCGGCCCTCAGATTCCTTTGAAAGGCCCCACGTCCTGCTCCCTGTGTTTGCTTACTCAAAACCAACTAACTCCTCTTTGCCATTCCTTAGTGTCCCTGATTCTTAACCTGGTATTCTCTCCCTCCTAAGTTTTACAGCAGTTGTTGGCTCACCACTCCTCTGCATTCAAGGTCTTTCCTCATATTTCCCCTTATGGTTGCTATACTTCCTTCCTTCCTAGCACTTAGCACGTAGTGAGGACTCAATAAATATTTTGTCTTGATGAATTCACTTTCTGAACTTGATTTAACTTTTGGAATACTGGCTGAGAACCTATCTCGACAAAACTTTATACGAAGGCTCTGCCCAACTTGTTTCATGTAAGAGGAGTGTATAGACCAGGAATAGCAAACAAAAAAAGGTTAAAACTGATGCCCGTAGCAGACATGAGTGCTAGCTCTTACCCACTGAAGTCAGGAGCACTCAGAATCCTTTTAACGCAGCAGTCCTTGAAGCCACTACAAGTCAATCTGAGTTGCCATCAATTGAAATCTATTAGTCATTTCCAGGAATAAATATCCTCTAGTATGACAGCTCTCCACAACCTCATAACCTCAGAGCATCCATCCAAACTCTGCCCAAATACATGCAGTGCTTCCTACACAACTCTTTACAGCATGGAACATTAATTATTCTCTGTGTTAAACTTCTTACACAAAACTGGTATGTGTCAAAACCAAAAGATGGCATACACTACAGGCAGCTGGAAAATGAACGAATGAAAAATATCTTACTGTGGAAACACTTGGCTCCCTCTGAAGGGCCAGTATATGGTTTACAACTATTTTAAGGAGAACAATGTTGGCACACATAGGTGTCTGCTCTGGAAAAGCAGGAAGCAGAGGTCATGGCACATGGGTCTTACCCCACACACAACCCTATGCTACGCAGCTTGACTCTTTCAAAATATGAAGAATTGCAACTCCGACCACAGAAAGCAAACAAGACAGATGGCTTGCTTTTGCACACCTCCATCTCCCCTAGGGATCAGTACAGCTCAGACCATCCCTAACTCTGCTCAGTCATCCACAAACAGTCCTGAGTTCTGTAGGGGATGCAGCATTCCTTAAGGAATTCCTTCCCGGGCCCTAGACACTCTGAGATCAGACAAGAAGGCCTCAGCAAAGCACATGCATTCACTTAAAGAGGCACCCATTCCCTGTATCCAGATAGATGCCCAGACATAAGCAGGGGACAGTGAACTAGCTATCAGCTAATGCTAATAGCTAATGCAATCCACCCATCTAAGTATGCAGCCATTTTCCTCATCGTCACACTCTTTCCACGCCCATCTCTATTTTTCTGAGCCCTGGAACTCTGCAAAACGCCGGCTCCAGCATGAAGCCCTGTGCACATGGCTGGTGGAGACAATCCGTAAAGCCTCCGTGTGCCTGGGTCAGGATGGCGCTCCTTTCTGTGTGTGAATCCTCTCCACCCTCAGACTCTGGTCACTGGCGGGAACATCATTACCTTAAAATAACACTCTGAACCTACACACCTACTACACAGCACACTAGCACTTTCAGGAGTGACACTTAAAAATGAAAAGCTCCATTAATTATTAATAACAGAAAATGAGATACTCTTGAATGAGAAGTATGTTTTTACTAGCCACAGTTCTGCACTACCGTGTACGCATTTGTGAAATATGCTGGGAAGTTCATTTACCGTCAGGGTACAATTGGTGAAAACCCATACGAGGTTTTACTGATTAAATTCACATTTTTAAAAAACAAATTAGCTGTTAAGTATTTCTCTGCTGTTAGGAAGGAAGCGCTCACCTTTTAATGGAGCCTATAAGTTTGGCAATCTTCCTATTAGTAACTTCAGGTATTTATAAACTTAGAAAAGACACCAGGCACACATGGATTTCTTTTTAAACTCTTGAATAGTCTGACAGCATTGTTTCCAGGGTACTCTGGAAGACAGCAAACACATGCTTCCTCATTTGTAACATCCCAGGGCAATCTATCAATATGAACTGAATTTTTCTTTCTCAAATAGGATCTAAGCTTTCAAGAAATGGCTGACTGACTTAGTTCAGCCCAATATGAAAATTTCACAAATTTGGGCAACATTTATTAGATGTGCAGAAAGAAGCCTAGGTCCTATGTACTGAAAGCAAACAAATAACAAAAACAAAACTTTTGAAGCAGAGAAATGCTATCAATAATGTAAGTTTAAGGGGGATGATGTTTATTCCCTCAAGAGAATGGATTTATAAAGAATAAAAGAAACGAGTACTGCTTTGTATCTCCTATAAATTAGTCTCTTAAAAATTTATTTTATTATACGGTCAAAGAGTGATAAACAATTTAGATGAGTTGGTAAAGGAAACTGTGGTCTACGGGATGGTCGCCGCCCCTTTAGAGCTAGGTTGATCATATCAAGAAGAACAAGCACACTCAGCCTTCCAACTCCAGCCCAGGTCCTCCTCATGAAGGTATTCTACCAGCCCATGTCTGGTTGTTTCATGAACTTGAAGTAAACGTACAATAAAATGGGAACCAAAACTGAGTATGTCCTTTTAGAATTTATTCGTCATTTACAAAAATTACTAAATCAAACTAGTATTGCTGCTGCCAGTCCCTAAATAGATACAATTACGTTTGTAATTTTTTTCTAAAGACTCTGGTTCACCTTTCATTGCCTACTACCTGATCTCTCTGACCCCTGGTGCTGTGTTCTCATCTGTAAAATGGACTAATAGGATTATAAAGATAACATACTAGCAGTTTTCTTGAATGACCTTTCATCCCCTTCCTACGAAGTGGATAGCTTTACACTCTCATTTGGAGCTGAATGGCCTGATTTGGCATTTCTCAGGCTCTTCCTCTGAGTTTAGAACAGGTAACAATTTCACGTGTTGTTCTTTCTCGTCGCCTCAGCAGATTTAACTAAAGCAGCCTCCGTAAATCAGACCAAACGGCTGGCTCCGTAAACGCCATTAGCAAATGCAGTAAACAGTGAAAGCGTGCCCAGTTCGCACATAAAACAGGGCACCGCACAGATCCCACAACGCACAGTGTCCGCGGCCTGGGACGCAGGGCTCAGAGGGGAAGTGATTGCCCTGTGGCTCTAGCTGGGCATCCTCAGGGCCTCCTCTGTACTGCCTCGCCTTTGAAGGCCAAGCAAAGGAGCTTTCACAGCCCCTTGATTCACAGCCACTCCTTCGACAGTGGACTAACTATGGAACTGTGAAACGTAACAGAACCGTGTTTAAGCCTTGGCACTTTATTATCCTTTAAGGAATCTATTTCAACTCCAAATGTTTGGGAGAGAAGTGTCCTACAGTAACGTCTTTAAGAGAGGTCAGAAAGATTTCTCAGTGAAACAGACACACTGAAGACCTAGTGACAGTCGAAATGGTCACTTTTTTTTTTTGCTATCTGTCCCTTACACTATTCACATTAAACAGAAAAAGAAGAGTGTGGGCAGTTTTAACAAGCGGCTATTAGGAGGCCAAACACCATAAAGAACACCCATAAATTCTTTTGGAGTAGGTGACCCAAGAAAGATTTCTCAAATGCTTCAAAAAAAAAGGGGTAAGGACAGCTTTCCTCTCCCTAGAACCAACTCTCTCTGAAAATGTATGCAGACAACAGCTATTTATTGAGCTACTTCTCTGAATGCTCGGTACCAAGCTGGGACCGTAGGACTCATATTCTACAGGGAGGGAGAGACAAACAACGGGAGAGGTAAATCAGGGTGCAGCAATTGAAAGAGACCCGCAAGCCTATCTGAAGAGATTGTCCCTGAAGATTTTAGCTAAATCTAAAGTGGCCAAGACAGAGGTAGCTCTGTGAGACTGGGCAAGTAACGCAGGCAAAGGAAACGACAAAGTGGAGTTAAAATGGGCCTGTAGTGTTCGGCACTAAAAAAGCCAGTGTAGACAGAAATAACAGGAAGAAGTTGCTTTGTTTTGTTTTAACCAAACCCTGAAAGTTACTGCAGGTAGCAATTCTAGCCACTTAACAGGACAAACATTGAAAAATGCAAATAAGCAGATGCTAAGTGAAAAATAAAAAGTAACTAGGATTGGATAATGATGGCTATAAAACAAAGATAAGGACTGAAGAAGCAGCCCCAGTACTGATGAGTGTCAGTGTCACACGAGAAGGGAAGAGTGAGGACTGCCACAGGTCAGGGTCGCCTAAAGAGACAGGAAGACCAAATGCAATATGGGATGCTGGATCCCATCCTGGAACAGAAAGAGCAGTGCTGAAGAAGACGGGCAGAATCCTAATAAAGTCTGTGCCCTAATTAATCACACTGCACCAATACCCGTCCTCAGCATGAAGCATTACACTGTGGTTACGTAACATGTTAACTTCAAGGGAAGATGGGTGAGGGACACACAGGGTCTCTTCGCACTAATTTTGCAACTTTTTAAAAAAATAAACTTTTCATTTCTTACATTTAAAGCTAATAATGTGAAAAAGAAAAACTCATGGCTGAATGCTGACTGTATTTCACACCATTTACTACTTGTTACCATTGACTGCCCCCCATTTCTCAGATCATTTCTCTGGAAATCCTGCTGGACAGAAGTGGGAAAATCGACTCATTTCGAAGATGACCAAGATGGAGCCTGATATACTTCCAACATGATGAATATAATTTGCATTCTATTTTCAGATCAAGTATCTCGCCAACCAGATAGGCAACGGAAGAGTCATTCTTTTCACAAGACCTGGTGAGACCACGCAAGAAAGTAAAGGCACAGGTGGGGAGGTGTCAGGATTGCTGATCAAGATAAAATCACTCCCAGAAGAAAGAGAAATCAGAACAAGACCGTTTTCTAGGAGTCAGCCACCTCACAGATACTGGAGCACGTTTGTCAACTGCCAGGGTACTCCTTCCTCTCCAGAATTCTGGGGAAGAACAGCCTGGGGTAGAATGTGATCACAGCTCATGACACCGGAAGTGCTCCCCCAAGAGCTCAGGGCTGCTGGAAACAGCCACTCGGCACTACAGCCTGGCCAGACATGTACTGCAGTATGGTGACAGCAAGAGAGAAAACCAGGAAGTACAGGAGGGAAGTGTCAGTGCGGAAATGGAAAAGCAATCACACTGAGAACCAATTATGTGTGAGCCCGCCTCTGCTTCATGGCTTATCCAATTTAAACACCACGCCCTGTTCAAGAGTCACCGTCCTCATTTTACAGCGTTCATTTAAGCGTTCACCAACACTTAGAAAAGTAGCAAGTCAAATATTTTGATGCTGTCTTGAGGACTCTTTTCATAAGGCAGGATCCACAAGACCCAAGACTAGTGAAACAAAAAAATATCTGGGTGTGGATGAGAAAGACCTTGCCCTTGGATGCTGCTAATAAAATACAACGGAACCACACAGGGGCCCGCAAGACCTAATCTACGCATGTTGGGCTACAAGGATGGTAGATGCAGGACCAAGGCCAAGAGCTTGGACACTACACACAAATTCCCAGGGCTGATTTCTGACTCTGATCATCTGTATTCTCTACTCTGCAACCTCCTGAGCTCAAAGTAGATCTGATAGTGGCACCTCCTTAGCATGTGTGTGCTGGGCCCAGGATCTGGCACACAGAATATTTCCCTAGAAGGGTAAGTACCACGCGGTAGGAAAGCATCATGGATTAGATGGGCCTCAAATAAGCTGCCAGCACCGACAGAAGCCTCCTGGCGGCTGGTAGGCTACAAGGCAGCAGGGAACCATGCACCACGGCTCAACAGAAGATGGTGGAGAACCTGAGGGGTGGTGAGTCTGTCCACAGCAACCCAAGATGAGGCTCCTTCCATTTGAATGGCCTGCTCAGTGAGGAACTGAAGCACTTAAGAGGAACAAAAGTCTAACTAAGGCTCACAGCCCATTCAAACTCAGAGAGCTGCTCTGGTCACCAAGAGAAAGCAAATCTAGAACCAAGTGTTGTAGGCAGCTGAGTTAGATAGAAACACTACAGGTAGTCAGGTAGGGCTGGGAACCCCAAGGAGCCAGTGCAGAAGATGAGATACCTTGCAACTGCAAGGACACAAGCACCTCCAGCTGTGGGCCAGACCTCAGGACAAAAGATAAAACAAATGCACCCACATACTTCCATAAGGATAAACATCAGGGATTGATATTCTAAGTAGGTCTCTATCACCTTGAGAAAGCCAGGAAGAGTCACTAACTCAACCTTACAGGAAAAGCCCCTGTTCTGTATCCTTGCGCACCTGCTACATGACTTGCTTCCCTGTTTGATTCTGATATAATCAATTTTACCTGAGCAATTATGCTTGTAACCTTATTGATTGACCATAGTTTTGTCCCGCCTCATGCCCACCTTGCAATTTCCCATTTTTTCCCTACCTTGAACCCACCTCACTTTGTGGTTTTGCTCTATAAAATCCCTAGAAGAGACAGGTTCCTGGGCAACCCACTCAGGACCCCTTCTGCCCCTCTCTCGGACAGAAGCTTTCTTTCCCTCAGTAAATACATTCTGCTCTTAACCTCTGTTATTCCTAAAATTCATTGTTTGATTTTAGAGAACAAGAACTCATCCCAGATATATTCAAGTCAGGAGTTTCTTTCCCCCATATCACAAGGGCCAATGGAGAATTTTTTCAGGGGCTCAGGGAAGAGGCAAACAAGAGGCAAATTTTGAATTTCTCATCTGCTTTTTCTAGGAGCTCATAAAAAGCCTTCTTGCCAACATCTGTGACTCTGGAACACAGCAAATGTGGGAGAGGCCTGGATTCCCAGCAGCCCCGCTCCTATCGCTTGGCACTGAACTGGTCAGCCACAAATGTGTCTTGAGTTCACCTGCTCACGCCTTCTGGGTCTTCACAGAGCAGGACTGGGAAACATCTGCTGCTTTTGTTCCTAGTATTCTTTTCGTTTTTATAAACACTGACACTTCACCTGAGATAGAAACCCTTTCTCCCAGGGAACTAGGAGTATTTACTTTTAGAATGTCCCTATAGAAATGCAAAATAAGAGGAAAGAAAAGAAAAGAATAGAGGGAGGGAAGAGGAGGAGGAGAAAGAGGTAAAGAAGCGGGAGCTGATTTTTAAACTCAGGGAGCGAAAAAGACTACAGAAAAACAGGGTGTTTTTAGACAGAGCACAGCAGATTTTGTGACCAGCAGTGCGGCCACAGTGCAAGAGAAAGAGCAGATCAAAACCTGCCCTGCAGAGGGCTCTGCCCTAGAGTTGAAATAAACAACAGAGAATAGGAAGCAGGGAGACAGAGCTTTTGCAAAAGGGCAGGGGACTGAGAGACGGGGGAGTGAAAAAATTAATTAAGATGAGTTCTGTACAACTCCCCACGACGAGTGCAATCATATATGTGGCAAACGTGTACTAATACAAATTAAGAAGAAAAAGGATACTGGTAAGAAACCTTGCAGGACGATATAAATATGCTACCACCGGTAAAGATGACCTCAGCAATTTTCAAGTCCTGAGATTTCCTATTCATATTTTAAGCTCTAAAGAGTGGGCATGAGAACTCTGACTTTTACTTTTATTCCCCCTTCTTTTTTTTTTATAACAATAAGCAAGTACTGATTCAGTGTTTATAAAATAATTTCTCCCTTTAGCACTAACAGATCTGGAAATTGATTTTGGTGACATGACCTGTGGGAGAGGCAAGCAAGAACCTGACGGAGACTTGGGGATGGACGCAGGTCCCCGCACAGGAAGGCCAGAGCTTTCCTGCTTCCTGTGCCACACCAAGGAGCTGAGAGGACCGGGCGGCAGATGCCGGGAAGGACCCCAAGGAGGGAAGGTTCATGCTGCTGGGCTGGATCGTGATTATAATCCGTGATTATAAATCATGACCACCAGAAGATGTAAAATGTCCCAAAATCAAGAACCATTTGGAGAAAAATGTCTTCCCAGAATTTATGAAAATATCTGGAAACTCATATCTCAACTTCTAATAATACCAGGCAGGCTATCAGGAGAAAGCTGGGAAAGAGGTTCCACATAACTACGGCCACAGCATAAAACTAAGAATAACTGTGGATGACAGAGCTGGTCATGGGACAACTGTGCATTTGTTAAAAGGTGTCGGATCGTCCAAGGGAGCCCTAGCCACCAGGATCCTGGCCCCTTTGCTTGCCCAACCCCTTAGCACCAGTTCGGATCAAATCACAGAGCACGTGGACAACGCTCCAGAAGCCAGAGGCCGGGCTGCTCACAAGTCCAGGGTCCTAGCGTATCATGGGAATTCAAGTTCTCTCCCATTTTGCCTGCCTGCCTGCCTGTCTGTGTCTGAGATACTTCCACCATTATTTCAGGGGCCCTGGGACAAAATCTCCCCTTCATAAGCCATCACCTTTGCTGTTGCCATTAGCAGGGTAAAATATCAAGAGTGGAGGACACCCTTTTCTCAACATGGTACCTTTTCCGGAACCTGTCAAGGGAACACTAACCTAGCATGGCCCTGAGCTGCTTCCCTGATCCCTGACCCAGACCATTTCAGTCATGCTCAGCAAGGATGCTGACTGCCACTCTCAGCCTCCTACCCTGGGAGGGAAGCAGGCGGTGGCAAAGATAATGCCTTGGATTGTCTGCATCGAAGATTCTACACTAATACAGATAGAACACATTACCATTTACGGAACAAGTCCACGAACAGTATCTCACTTGTTCTTTACAACAATATTGGAGGAGTGCACAACTCTATCCTCTTCCAGTGAGGAAGGTAGGTGCTGAGGTTAATAACAGTAAGGAGAGGAGAGATCAGGCGATTTGCCCACCTCCTGACTCGAGCCTCGGCTGGCAGGCTTAATGCTAGGGCTCTTCCACATGAAAGCTACGCCAGCCTCCAAGCTGAGCCTGGACTTGCAACCCGAGGAAGAGAAGAGCCAGTGTCTCCTATTAATCCCCTCAGGGGCATGGGGATGAATGCTTGCCTTGTTTTGAGCCATCATTTACGCGATTTCTCCTGAAAGTTCATAGACACCCAAAGGAATCTTCTTCGTCTAAGGAACCCAGACTGTGTCAACACGGATTCCTTAGGGCTACTGCTCATTAGGACCTCATCAGCTCTTTCTTTTCTGCCGACACTGTCCAAGTGCAATAATTCCATACATAACACTTAAACCTGTTTAAAAAAAAACAATACCACACATGTTGAACTCCTTTCTATACATGTAAATGAAGAGGTGTTTATTTAGATCACCTCCATTCTTTTAAAACTCTACCTAGTGTTCTACCACATAGACGTATCACAATTTTTAAAACCAATCTCCTAATGACCAAGATTTAGGTTATTCCAAGCTTTTAACTCTGGAAAAAAAAATCAAAACATATGTCTGTACACTGAAATAAACAATATACCAAGTCCCCATGCAAGATAAAGACGGAAATACTATTTTGGATGAATGTAAAAGCTTAAAGCTGTGAGGCAGATATGCAGATGACCGCGTCAAAGCCATTCTGCCACCGCAGGCAACCACTGTCTTTGTGGATTTCTTTGAGGGACACTGCTGCTTTTTGGTATTTCTTTCTTTTCCCCCATGGAAAAGACGCTATTCTGTAGGGTCTGAACAGTACTACGTGTTGACACAGAAAAGTTATTTATACATCAATTACTGCAACTTTACCCACGTTAATGAGGTTTTCATCCCCTTGTGTGATTTACTCTGATCTCCTAATAGAAAAGCGACATTTCCTTGCCATGAGGTTGGCAGCGAGACAGTTAAGTCCATGCTGCAAATGTTTCCTCCTCCCTCTGCTAGAGGAGTGTTAAAATCTAGAGTGCATTTCTAGTTTGGAGTCATTCTGATACCACTCCCCAGGGCAGCAGTGAGTACGCGTGCACATGTGTACATACACACTCACACACATGCATGCAAGCACGCACACATCCCTCAGGAAATCCAAGCAGCCTCCTCTTTCTTCAAGAGATTTATGCTTCTCAGGACGGAGACCCACACTTGGTCTGCAAGTGGGTTTTGGGAACGACAATATATGCATCAGCAAAACTGTAGAAGATGGTAGACAGAAGTAGGAAATCAGCCCTTTAACAATGCATTCCAACTTCCATATAAAACTTAACAACACTACTGATAAAAGCAACTTCAAAACATAATAGATAAGAAGGAATAGAAATAATTCCAGAAAGTCTTTTGAAATCAATTCCTTCTTTTCTGACATTACTGAAAAAAATATTGGCTAATCATATTAACGAGAAGAGAATCAAAAGAGATGAGAACAAGGGTTTTCCTAAGCTGTCGATGCAAAGATGTTTGGGTGAGTAGCTTCCTACAGCTACACCATTTTATCTTTACCCTAATGCTCATAAAAAAATCTGAAAACCTATGAATGCTTCTTTAATATTTTCACTGTTAATATGCTTTCATAAAATTCTCACTAGAAATTATTGGTCTCAATTTATTTAACTGAACTAGTAAGAAAAACACCAAGATGCAGCACTCTGGACCAACCTGTTTTTTTTTTTTTTTTTTTGGTGCCGGGAATCGAACTCAGGACCTTGCGCTTGCCAGGGAGGTGCTTGTGCCCCTGAGCTATATCCCCCGCCCAACCTGGGATAATTACACATCCGCATCTTCTGATGTGCACAGAACACTGTCCAGCAGTGCAATGGTCTCTGTAGTCAGAAGAGAGCACTGCAGATGCAGGTCCCTGGACGGGCAGCCAGATGTCCCACCCCACAGGTATTTGCTGTGGTCTGAATATGTCCCCAGAAAGCATGGGTTGGAGCTGGGGTGCTGGGAAGTGTGTAGGTCAGAAGGGCTCCACCTCAAGAGTGGACTGGTGCTGATTACAAAGGGGCTAGAGGTTACAAGTTCCATCTCCATCTCTTGCCCCCACTTGCCATGTGACAATGCAGCAAAAAAGCAGCCCTGACTCCATGTGCTCTGTTGGCCTTGAACTTTCCAGCCCCCAAAATTAGGAGGCAAATACACTTCTGTTGTTTATGAAGTGCCCAGCCTGTGGTGTTTCCGTATTGGCTGGGGAGTGCTGTTAGAATACAGAATCTATGTTCCCTGTTTCTTGTTACTAATTCAGGAACCTGCGTGCTGTCACTCACTGACTTTGCATTCATGGGGTGTTGAATGTGCTCCGTGCCCTAGGTGTTGAGAGTCCCAGAAATACACAGATGACCAAATATTGTTCAGCATAATGCTGGGGGCCAAGCAAAAAAGATCTCGCCCATGGAAACTCATGTGGGGAGTCCTGCCCCCTTCCCAGAGATGCTACAGGAGCCTCCAGTAAGCACAGCTATCCGCCAATCGACTTCCTGTGCTGCAAAGCCTCCTAACTTTGTGTCTAGTTTGAGTATCGCCATCCAGGGGCCAGGCTCTTCTGCTTTTGCTCTTTGGGAATCTTGGACCATGAAGCCACCATACTGTCAGGAAATGATTCTCTGGCAGGAGTGGATGCTGCACGGAAGCGAGCCACGGCCAGTGGGATGGGTGGGGGCGTGGCACAGAAGGGACCCTAGATCACACCACAGAGACGGGAGCACCACCCAGCCAAAGCAGGGCATCCTGAGGAGTTATAAGTTGTTTTAAGTCATTATTTGAAAGGAGGGAAAGTCTCTTATTACATCCGAGAATAAGCATTGACTTGACCATTAGGCAGTTGTAGGAGGGGATTACAAAGCCAATATCCATGGGTCAGTTCCCCTAAGTGAGCTATTTAACATTCTTGAGGAAAAAAAATTAAAAATTCTACAGATGAGCTGAATTCAATACAGCCAACATCCACAAAGAAATGACCCTTAACTTTGCCTTACCTATTGTTGGAGAACCAAGAATGCAACTTTTTAGAAAAATAATAAAATAGTACAATTTATCTTTACTTTCGTGATCATTAAAGTAAAAATTAACGAGACATCTGAGGTTTTAAGAGCCAGTGTGTAGATACGTACTCAAAGCTCAAATTTCAAATCATGTTAAATGTTTCAACTACATGTTATTTGGAGGGTCAGGCAGTGTGATGTTTTACAAATCATGACTACAGATTTCACATATGCCCATGTCAGAAGGAGCTTTAAAATTCTGGTGTCTTTCTGATTAGACGAGGAGAATCTCAGTGCTCTGACAGCTGAGATGGGGGTGGAGAGCGAGGGAAAGGCGGCAAGTGCTGAAGTGAAGGAGAAAAGTAGAGAAAGATTAGAAAGAAGAAAGATCAGATTCTTATTTCTGATCAGCCTCTGTAGTGACACTTTAAGAGCAAAGTCAGTCTCCAATTAGTGACAATTCCTAAATTGCAGTCTCCCGGATTCCTCCTTTGCATTATCTCCTAAGCAGACCAAAGTTGTCATTTAACAAAGAAAGCACCACAGAAAATAGTCATTATGCAAAGTCTCCTGGGCCCTTAAAGGGACTGCTGCTTTCTTACTGGTTATTGCACTTCGTGTTTACAGTCTGCCTTTATTCAAAGGACATGCACTCCAGTAGCTTCTCTCTCCAAATGCCTGGAGAGGTGGCATCACTTCTTAGGTCATCCCTTTGTCACCAAGGGAAACAGACCTGTGTCCACGGTGCAGCTTCTCCACAGCTGGAGTGGGATGGATAACAGGGAGGGTTGATTCCAAACAGCCTGGGGCTCTGCAGTGTGCTCAGCACAGGCCCCAACACGATCCATGACCCCCTCGTATGGGATCTGTAAGACCCTCACCCACAACATACCGAGGATAAAAGGTAAAACATGTGGGTATCTTCCTATTTGTAAAGTACATGGCCTTAGTAACAGTCATCCTCAAACATTTGACATCAAAAGGGTGACTGTGATTTCCCTTTTTCCATTAAAAATGCAATTCCAGCCACAAAGTAGCCTCCTGGTGGGGAAGCAACTCCTGAGAGCAGGGACTGTAGTAAGGGCTCCGGCAAAGCCCTTCCTGTGACCCCTCTGGTCAGCTTTATTAACAACAGGAATACAGATACCAAAAACTAGCAGCTACTCCTTTTATTTGAGGATTCTAGTGCACCTTGCGGACAATCATTAAGTCTCCCTGGGTTGCTGAGAGTCAGACCAAGGGAGAAAACAGTCACCAGATCATATACCTAACAGAGCGGCACCAAGTTTAATGGAGGCCCAGACTAGAAACATTACCCAGCGATCTCTAATCTGGATGCTCTCTTCGGACCATCATTCCCTCACTGGCAAAATGACCATAATGACACTCATTCAGCCAGCTTCACAGGTCAGAGTGAAGATCAAATAAAGGAACAGATGTAAAGGCACCGAGTAAACTCTAGTGTCCATATAAATAAAAGCCTTTATTCCCATTATCTAAACCAAAGTTAGATTTGAGGTGGAAATGCCTTTGGCAAACACTGTCCCCAATTATGGGGAGTCTTCCCTCCAAAAGCCTCAGGTATTATTTATACAAATGCAAACTCTATTTCTATGTCTGTGATCACACTCCTGTAGGGTACAGGAGAGGAAGGCAGAGAAAGCAAAATGTGAGTCACAGCAGAGGCACAACAATTATCCTTGATTGTAATGTTTGCATATCTTCAATACTCAAATTTTTTCATCTGCTAGAAAACATTCATGCTGGAAAAACATATCACTGTATACTCAAACTCCTCAAAGGATTATCTTGCCTTATTCAGAGTCTCTCTTCCCGCCCAGTTACAAGAACTGCAGTTTTAAAACTTTCATTTAAACCCCAGTAAGAACTCTCAATGTTCCATTTCCAGTTGGATTTACTGCTAGAGGCGATCATCAACTTCGGTTCAGAGAAGGCGGTTTTTGGAAAGACCAAGGTCTTCCTGGAACTGTCTTGGGCTACCTGAACCACTGCTTTCCTCGTTCCTGAAACTCCCATGGGTCTCTTTTCCTAGGAGAAAGAGAAGGCACCTCCATCTATTTGAACAAGTCAATTAATGTTATCCTCCAAGGGAGCTCTAATATAAAAGAACTCTGGCAATTTGCTTTAAAATCTAGATAGTATTTTCCTAAGGAAGTGACTGTAATGAGAGGTGATCAGAAGTCAGAAGTGAAAAGTACAGTAGGGCAAGTCGTTCTGTTACTAGAGTTAGTTGGTAAGCCAAGGTTCTGCTTCATTCCGGAACTTGTGCTAAGTTACTTCCCATGAGCACAAATTTCCCTACGATTGAGGCATTCTCCACTGCGAGAGTCTTTGAGAGAAGCAGGTTTTGCCTCTCCCCTTGGAAGTACAAAAAGGTCAGCTGCGCTGCCTCAGAGACCAGTCATGGCAAACTTAGGCACTCTTGCGGCCAGGTGAATCATGTCAATGAGGCCATCCCCTGTTCTCTCAGTTTCTTTCTCTGGTTAATTCAACCAGAGTCAGTTTCTGCTGTTTGCTGCAAAGAGCCCTCTCTGGATGCATCACAAAATGAAGAGGTGACACTTTCTAATGCTAATACCAGGTGCGGCCCTCAAGAGGAAGTTCATTTCAGAGACGCCAAGCACCAGGGAGGATGCAAGAGGACAGTGATTCACCCAAAATCATTGAAGAAGATCTCGATCCAAAACTGGTAACAAAAGGAGGAGGAAAGGACAGGGAGAGAGGAGAAAGGCTCTGAAGAAAGGGGTACTGGAATCTCAATAGGTTCAAATGCTTGAACAACAGGAGTATAAGGGAGACCCCATTTCCCACCCGGTGCTCCAGGCACTGGGAACCATGCTGAAGGTGCACAGTTGCTCAGCGGGTATGAATTCACCTCAGTGTCCCCTGGGCACAAAACAGGGGAGGGAATGTATCCAGGGGCTGTGTTCACCCCCTCCTTCACTGACAATGACTCCCAGGCTAAGAATTAAGGCAGGTGGATTCGGCTCTAGTTCTACCAAGCTGGCGGGCCCTTGGATCGGAGCAACTGGCAGCCCCTGCGAATGTGTTGGCAACACAGAATTTTAGATCTACTGAATCACAGTCTAAACTTTAAGAGAAAAACTAAGTGATTCCAATAAAGCCAAATTTAAGATTGCTTGAATTGGGAAAGAATCCTTCCTCTGTCCCCACTTTACTTGTGAAATAGTTCATGGATGCCCACTCCTTGCATGGCTCTGGGCTAGGGCTATCAGAATTCACAAGAAGCTGATCCACTCCACCTAGAGTTCACACATGTAAGAGCTTTGGACTACATGTCACCAGCTACCCTTCACAGTAGACCTCAAGGGGGTTTCTGCTGGCTGCTACAGACGCCGACAGAACAGTGCTAAATGAGCGGGAACCCCTTAGGATTACATCACCAACGGAACTTAAAGGAAACTATTAATTTATACTTTGATGCTATATCTTTCCAAATCCGAACACGAAGGCCATCCACAGCTGTCTTGTGCCATGCGGGTCCTCCTAACCTCACACTGACCTCCCCGGTTACATCCTGCACTTCAGAGACAAAAAAATGAACTCCGCAGGCCACAGCAGGAAAGCAGGAAACCTCGAGGAGTGGTACACCCTACACCACAGCAGACTTGGAAGAGGACAGGGAAGCGGGAAGGAGAGGAAGTCTCGTCTGGCACGCTTTGGAAAGACAGAAAACCTCACCCATGTGTTATCAAACACTAGGCAAAATGAGCACCCCTGTGTTCTACCTAGTGGAGTGTCCCTGTTCCAAAGACTTCATATTACAGGTAAGAGTTATTAAGACAGCGTATAGGTGAACGGCCCTTGCACAACATTTGTGAATGATACAATTTTGATACGGAATGGGCTGATGTAGGATGCCCCAAACTCCATAGCCCATTTCCTCAACAAACTGAAATGTGTAAGTATGTGAATTTTGGCTCTAAAATGACTAATCATAAACTTAAGAGACATGTTTCCATGGAGAGAGAAAAAAATATATAGAAATGTAGTCTTTGGGGTAGGAAAGAAGCACATTAATGGCCTCCACAGTGGGTATCTCTAGGCAGGAAACCAGAAGGCACTGAAGTGCTTTCACAAACATGACGTCACTGCCGCTCTCCATGCTGTTCTAGGGCCTTCCTCGGGAGCAGAGGCTGGGGGTCTATGAGAGTAGGAACAGTGCCTGCCCAAGGCTTCATCTTTGTACAGTATTTAGTGTGGTCCTCAGCACATAGATGTTGACAGAGTGAAAGGACTGATGCACTACCACCAACCTTACAGTTATTACAGGAGGAATCTCAGCATCCTCTTCCAACACTGAGACAGAAGTATGCAGAGAGAATTATCCTCTCTCCAAAAAGCCTGCAGACAAATGGTGTCCTAACCTCACAGTACAGTACTTCCAAGCCCTTTCCAGCTCTAGAAGGCTTATGATTCCAGGCGGAGAGCATAGATCTGGAAGAATTATGCCTTAAAAATAAAAACAAAACAAAACTTTTCATTTCCAGTATCTTGCAATCACCATTTCACATGCTGTCTTTTCACCTTCTTCATTTTAAAGCTAAGGCAACCAAGAACTGTAAGGCTAAAAAGATACGCATATACACAAGACAGCTAAGATAACCGCACTACTAATTTCTATTAGTTCACTGAAAGGAACAGTGAGTGCTTATATGGTTTGATCAGTTTTGCATGCCTGTATCTGGTAATCTGAGCAACAACTCTGAAGATAACAATATGCAATATAACAACCATTGTTAATTTCCTATCATCTTGTTTTGAAATTTTGTAGCCTTTTTATTGTTTTTTTCTCTCTTTAAAGCAAGAGAAATAAAAGGCTAAGCAATTTGCCTCTCTCTGAGTCAAGTCCACAGAAAGATGGTCTGATGCTGAAGGCCAGCCAGCCGCCACCGCTGAGCACCCTGTCCCTTCCACCCCAGCGTGGTGACACTGGCTGCTCTGGCGCGTCACCCTGTGATTTCTCCAAGAACAGAAAGTTCACAATCTCAGTAAAACTCTAAGGTACCCACGTGTCACACTGAATCTTGTCCTCTACATCATGCAAGTGGTGGAACTTCTTTATCCCTTTCTTCCTCTCTATTCAGGCTATTTCAGAAAGATTTCTTGGTCTCAGAATGGATCTATGTCGCCACAGCTTTATAGTCTGTGAGGCTATGACTGAAAGAGTGATCTCCTCATAAGACTGACCAAACCAGGCCTTCTTGTCTATGTCCACCTTAGTGACTGCTCTTCAGACAAATTCTACTTCTTTTCCTAAGCCACTTTGTTATTCAGGCTGCATCACACATACAGGGAATTGTGGCTGGGTGTGGGAAGGTGCGATAGGTACCCAAGAACTGAATCCAGAATAATAACGAAAATTATTGAGCAAATTCAAAGGATCTAAGTGCAAAGGAATGGCTCATAAAGACAAGATGTTTCTGCAAAACTGGAACGGGGAGGGAGATGCTGAAGGCAAAGCTACAGAATAAGATGAAAAAGAGAGGTGGACCAGTTAGTTCCACTCCATTCACCTAGAAGATCACAGTCAACAAAAATGCTTAAAGAAAAGGCTGCGCCTATAAACAGCTCTCTTTCCCGTCTATTTGGATGGATCCTCAATTTTCCCAGTTACTGAAAATAACTGTGCTCTTGATGTCTCTTGGTTAAAAAAGTCACCAGAAATCCTACAAGAAATCTAGCAACTACAGCCCTGAATGTCAGAACACATCCATCAATCTCACCTCAGCGGCCTCTTCTGTGGTCCCATGTCCAGCTGTTATGTGTGCAATTTGTAGCCGTTCAGCCTACCCTCTCTGGGGCCCGTGCCCTGAGGGATACACACAGTGATAAGTAGCCCCTACCTAAGAAAACCATTCACTTAAAATACCACACGGAATAAACGCAGCTACAAAGACGGCACACACTCCCTGTAAATTCCACTCCCCACTGTCTTCACTCTGCCTCAGCTGGCTCTCCTCTTTCCTGAAATCCCAACAAACAACAAATATAATGATTTCTGTTACAGCCGCAAAACTTTTCTTTAAAAAGTCATTGTCTTAAGACACTCCCCTTTTGTCCTGCACAGGCCTGGTTTTGCCTCAGACCATCTTACCCAATGCCCTATTTCGGATGCAGTGAGCACATTATTACAAGTTACTTTGGGTTCTTTCCGAAGGATGTTTTAAGACCCTTGTCCCTAGCAAAGCAGTCTCTCTGAAAAAAATGACAAACTCTCCTTGTGACAAATGGCTGTTATATACTTTGCATTCCACAAACACATCATGCCAGGTATCTGGTTGGAGGAGGGGAGGGATGAGAGACTGAGTAAACTACAGTTCTTGTCTCAAGGACTTTTTGCTCTCACAAGACAAAACACACAGAGACACTGTCATTCAAAATTATAATCCTCACTCTGGAAAGCTGAAGCAGGAGGCTGAGGCAGGAGGATTACAAGCTCAGCCGCTTAGCAAGTTTTTAATTTTTTTTTTAACAGGGCTAGGGATATAGCTCAGTGTAAAGGTCCTGGGTTCAATCCCTAATACACACATACACAAACACAACAGTCTTAGTAATAATAACAAAATATTATAGTAACATCTGGTGGAATAGTAATGCAATACTCAGTCTACTTACAGAATAAAAAGATCCTTCCACTTTGATCAGATTATTTGCAGGTAGGACTGGCTTCGTGGGTGTGTGGCCCCCGCTGTGACATAAAGACCCTGCACCCTCAGGAGGGCCAGATGCTCAGCTTAAGGTTTTGCTACTTCTTCAAATTCTTAAGCATTTTTGTGCAGGAGAGTCTGTAGTGCTAGACCTATACATGGTGTAGTCGGTCCAGCTTGCAAGCCTAGCCCTGCACACCTTGGTCTCAGGGGTGTGAACAGCTGCCTGTGTGTTCCTGCCATGGCTCAATGAGAAGTCAGAAAAGAGTGGAGGTCACTGGGTCGGCAGAGCCTGGAATCAAACAGCCAGTCCCTGCTTACTGGGCGCTGTGTGATCACCGGACAGCACGCCCCTTAAAGTATCATCTTTGTCCTTCTGAGTGGCCAGAGGAAGAACACGAGGCCAATGGCCTCACTCTGCAGATGAAGAACCTGCAGGTCAGGTGACCCGTCAGTGCCTGAGCAGTGGGTCTCTTGCAGAGTGGCTGAAGCCCAGGCCAGGGCTCTCTGAAGGACTTTCAGTTCCATGGGTCAAGCCCAGGGAACAGCGCAGGAGTCTCTCCCTCCGTCCAGGGGCTGCTTCCGGTCCACGCTGTGTGCAGTTCCTGTCCTGTCCTAAATATCTGACTGAATGCAGGCAAACAAAGAAAAACGACACTAAAACAATAAATTATATTCTTCTAGGCACAGAATCTAAATGTCATCATTATTAATTTACTTAATCTCAATCTTCCTCAAAATATTCAGGGTTTTTGGTTTTTTTAAAAAAAACATCTTTCAGGAAAGAGTAAAGAAGGAAAAATGCTTCTCTGGAATCACAGACATGGGAATTGCAAAATGACAGTGATGATGGTAACAATGATACTGATTTAGGATGCAATTAAAGGAAGCTGAGAAATCTAGCTTCAACAGGCTCAGATCTCCTACCCCTTAGAAATTAGCAGCAGCAGACTGCCTAGTGGCCCTGGAATCTGTGGGACCACAGGTGTGGTCTGATGTCTACCAGACCCAGAGACATGTGTGCTCAGAGCCTGCGTGGACATCTGACACATCAATCAGTATTTAAAAATAAACAAACCATTGCATTATAAAGTAGGGTATTTTTATTTTCAGAGAAAAGTAAAACTTGAGAGCATTTCCTTAAGAAGCAAGTACCAGTGGCTTCAATTCCGTACCCATTAAAACAAACAACCCAAAAGGTCGAAGGGCAAAGAGAAAACTGAAATAATAATTGAGCCCTGGGTTGAATAAATAGCACCCCAGAGGGTGCCTCACTCGTATTAATCCTGGATCCCTTCGGATCCTTAGTTTTTTCAACGGTGACATAATGGAGACACACACACGTACAGTGCATGGGAGAGTGCTGGGTATAAAGTAAGTGCTCAGTAAGTGTTGTCTCTCTGGGATAAACCTGACCAAGTAGTCCTGTCACGCATTGCTAAGAAAGGAGCTTCAGATGCAAGTTGCAGAAAGGTGGTCCACAGGTGGCAGGCTGAAATTAGGAAGTGCCCCACCCTTCGAGCACTCCCTCCCATCACTCCTTGCACAGATAGGAATGTGAGGATCCTGGGTGATGCAAAAGGTACTGGGGATGCAGTAACAAAGCACAGACATCCCCCTCCCACCTTCACGGCACAGACAGCCAGAAAGGCAGTTATTAGACACAGGCTGTGAGTTCAGTATTTTTTGAATGAATGAACTGGAGATAAATAATACCACCCCTCACAAAAACAGAAAGAATGTTGCACGGATTCTGTTCTAGTAAGTCATCACGCCAAACTGCCCAGAACCACTGCTGTTAGGTCCACAGACGATGAGATTGAAGCAGTAAAGCCAAAGTGAAGAGCTTTCAAGAATGCCTAACTCTAAAGACTGCACGACCAGAGTAACATGCCTTGCTCAATATAACTATTCATCTATCTCAATAGGGGTATCTAGCTGTGTGTTTGCTATTACAGTGGAAGATACAGCCAAATGAATGAGCCTGTCATTGATCAGGAAGCGTGAGACTCTCCATCACTCACCGTCACCCCCACCAATGAGGCCAGGCAACATTTTCTTGAGATGTTTACACATTGGGAGGAAGAGATGTAGTTCCAGAGGACACTCATCCCTACTCCACAGGCTATGAACATAGAATGAGGTAGCTGTATGTGAATGAACTGTTTTAAACATATATAGGACATTGACACGCATCAACATGATAAAGGTCGTACAGGCATCTTCATTTGGAAAATCTGGAGGATCTGAATCTCCACATCTGGTCGAAGCCTTGAAACCCCCCCCCAAAAAAAAACATCATTTCTAAAACTGGATTAGAGCTCCAGAGAGGTGGGAGAGGAACTGAGAATGTGATGGCAAATGTCTATCGAGTTTTAAATTTGTATTTCTATATTTATATATGCAACATGACAAGTTGACGAAGTCCTTTCCAACAGGCAAGCAGACTGATAATTGAATACATTTCCTGTACACATCCAATGCCAGCAAAGAAGACGTGGTTAGGAACAAGGCAGGCTGAGACATCAGGAATTACAGGCTACAAGCCACATGGGACTGTGCTTGTGCATGTATGTAAGGGAAGGAGGGAAGCATCCGGGAAGACACAGAGGTGGTTACTGGTCAGGTATTCATACGACTGCTAACAAAGGTTTGCAGACACCAAAAATAAAATGACACAGAGATGCTGAAAATAGCCCATTTTCAAAAATAAACTTCCAGGAAGCCCAGCACAATGGTTTATAGTTGTAATCCCAGCACTGAGGAGGATGAGGCTGAAGGATCACAATTTTGAGGCCAACTTGTACTCAGTCTCAAAATAACAACAATAAAACAAACACAACTGTAACAAAAAAGCAAAAGCAAAAAAAGCAAACAAACAAACAAAAAAACTACCACCAAGGAAAGGAAAAATTTCCCAAGACACCCAATGCCACATATACCAATGGGTAATCTCTGCATACTACAAAATCTCATTCTTTTATCATATCCGTATCATATTCAAATATCCTTCAGACATATCAACTGTATTCTCTGCTAAGGTTTCTATTGTAGCCAAAGTCTGAATCTCAAAATTTTATATTCACCCTCTCTGGGTCCCCTGTCTTGATCACTTCAAATGTTCTCTTTGTAAACCAACCCAGTGAACCTCAAACTTATGTAATCAATAACTATATGTGCAGAAGAAAATGCCCATCTAGGAAATAAATTAAGTGAATGCATTTATTTATTTGCATTATTTTCACTGAAATAGTACTTATTATGCACAAATGCAAAATGTGTAAAACAAAAGAAATATAAATGATCTAATTTATAACCAGCAGAAAAAGAAGCTCTTTGGTCAAGTTGGGTATTTAAGTTTTTCGTTGCTTTAATTGCAAAATTTTAGACAGTGTCTGCTTCCTAAGCATGTTGAACACAAAAGTTATCAGTAACTTCAAAGCTCTGTCTGCAGGTTCGGGATAATTAGACTTTAACTCAACCACACTGTTAGCCAGGAAACAATGAGCCCTTCAGGATGATTTTACAGATTTCCCTGGTAAATCTGAGAAGGTATTTTGTTCCCCTGCAGATAAAACAAGTTTTGAAGCACCGAAAGCTGCATTAAATGGTGTCTAATCCAATTCCCAGGCCTGGAGCAGGGGGAGAGAGACGCCATGGCAGAAATACAGGACTTCCGCCCAACATGGCGAGCTGACAGGAACAGTGGGGGTGCCCACTCGCAACCAAAGTGCAGGCCTCACCCTGAGCCAGGTACCTGAAGCGGGCAGCCCTCCTCCCCACCCCATCCCCTTTCTAGATGAACACTGTGAGGATCTTCCTGACCTTCAGAGCGTTCATTTTGGCACACACCAACTGTAAAACCTAACACAACGTGCGAACGCCACAGCAGTCCTAGCATCACAACGGCCCAGAAGATGCAGTTCCCAAGATCACAATCAAAATGAAAACAAAATGAAAGAGGACTTGGATTTCTACCCATGGACCACTAAGATCCAATTTGTGAACCTGGGAAAATGACCGTTCCTAAGATCACAATCAGGATGAAAACAAGATGGGAGCGGACTCCGATTCCCTCCCTCGACAACAAAACTCCACGTGTGAAGCCATCACCTGGCACCAAGGGCACAGAGGGGCCAAACGACTTGGTCAAGGTCACCCACCCTCACACCGACATCCTCCCTGCTCACGGACTGCAGCCACGTCCTTCTTGCTGCTCCGTAAACACCCAGCACTTGCCTGCCCAGGAAACTGTGGCAGCAACAACTCCCCTTCCGGGCTCCACTTCCTCCCCACCTCCGAGAGACCGCCTTCCTCCCACACTCACGGCCCACACAAACCTTCCTCGGAGTCGCCGCCTAAACCCATCAGTGCCCTATCATATGCCCGTGTTCGTGGGTATCCACCCTCCGTTCTGGCTCGTCTGCTTATTCTCTGTCTACCTCCACGTGAGCCGCATAGCCTGCCTGGCCCTATTTACTGTGGTGTTGCAGGTCTGGTCGGTAACAAGCAATCCCTGAACGCTTCCGACCTGAACAAATGAAGGAAGGAGGGCGAGGCACAGGGCACAGAAAGACCACAGGCCTGTCCCCTCCCTGCGCTCGGCGCCCTCCGCCATCCCCACTGTGTCTCATCGCTCTCCTCTCCTTCCTGTCTTCAGATAACAGAGTCTGGGCTCTGCTCACAGGCCTCGTGGGTCCTTTCCCTGGCCCTGCCCTTGCACTAAGCCGTGGACCCTCTGGGCCTCACCTCAGGGTCCCCAGACCAACCTCCACCACCTGTCTCAAATTCCAGCCTCTTCCCTCCCATGGGGAACAGCCCGCCTCACGGGCACAGTGCTCCGCACCCCTTCAGTCTGGGACACGCCTGCAGCTTTCCCAACAGCCCACCCGCTTCCCTACAGGAAGGGCCGCGCGGGGCACACCTAGGCCCCTGAGGCAGGAGGATAGCAAGTTCCAGGCCAGACTGGGCAACTTGGCAAATCAGCAAGACCCCGACTCAAAATTTAAAAAATAATTAATAAAAAGGGCTGAGAATGGAGCTCAGGGCAAAGGCCCCGGATTCAACTCCCAGTACCGTCAGGAAGCGAGAGAGAAGAGGAGAAAGAGGAAGGCGAAGACAGAAGAGGAGAAAGGAGAGAAAGGGGAGGAGGTCACGAGTCTCAAAGTCACCCCAGTCCTTGTCTCCCTGAATGGATTGCAACCCTGCATCTACTCAGAGACTTGTGAAGACCACGCAGAGTACAGCTCAGAGAGGTCCCAGAGGGAGTAACACTGGACCTGGGCTTGAAAAGCAGCCTGTTGCTTGCTAAACTCTCTTGCTTTTCCCTGCCTGGGTCTCCTCCTAACAGGAGGACTTGTACATTCCCTGCGAGATGGTGAGGTTTAAATGATATTGGGGTGCAAGCGACCTGTTACCCCCGGGAGCACTCAAAAAACACCACAGCAGTTGTCGGGACTAATATTGTCATTCCATGGCTGGATCCCCCATACACACACAACACACACACACACATACACACACTCACGTGATCCTCCTCAAACCCAAACTGTTTTACTAGTCATCTAACTCTGTCTTTCTTGTGACATCCAAAGCAACTTCCTTGAATAGTCCAATACAAACGTGTGTTTCTGTAAATCATAGCTTTCCTTTTATGTACTCTTTGGTTTTGGACCTCTGTAATAGCCTCCTAACACAGACAATCACCGGTGTGAGAAGAACCCAGACTGTCTGTGGTCTGGATAATAAACATTAGGAGCAGGTGTAATGCTTCATGAAAGCCAGACTCTACAGTCTAGTGCTGGCTCCAAAGCTCCCTGTTCCTGTTATACAGAAGGAGCACCAGGCTGATGGAAAAAATAAAGGTGTGCTTGTAAAGCCCAGCCTTGGGAGACAGGAATGAGGAGGTTTCTCCTTCAGCTCACCCGTCACCCACAAATTCTGTCTTTGGAAAACTGGACAAATTCCCTATCTGGGCTAACTTGGCAACATATTTCTGCTGAGAGCTGCACAATGGAAACAAAACGATCCATAGGTCAAGGATGGGGATAACATCCCTACCCATGGTTTCCTCACAAACAAAACCTTGAGGACTAGGATCCTAAAACCCTTGTCCTGGCTACCACATGAATCCACTGGGGATGGTCTACCTCTCCAGCACCTCACCCATCAAGTAAACCTCCCCTGACCAAAAAGGGTAGACACGGCTGCCATTTTCTTTCCCAGTAAAATCCACTAAAAAAGACCCAATCTAGAGAAAATCAAGAGGATTTAACAGCAGTCAATACAAACACAACAACAAGTACTATTTTGAAACTGTCTACCTCCCCAGTACCTCTTCGGTGACATAATGAATTTTCCACATGGTTTGAACTCCGTTGAGCTGGACTCTGTCTTGTGTGTCCCTGACACATAGCAGACCGACGCACGGGGCCATTACTGCAGCCACCACAGCTGTCTTCCTCCATCTCCATATCGACCTCCTCAAAACATCACAAGTTCCCCTCACCAGCATCTCCCCCAAAACACCCCATGGAGCTCACGCAAAAGCTTTTCTGAGATTTATGCTTATTTGGCAATTTTTCCCAGAGTGACTGTGTGCATTTAACATGATTAACAGCTTTAGCCATTAAACAGCAAGTTTTCTTTAAGAGGATTGTACCAGATTACCCTCAGGGTCTTGGGCTGCATGGGCTGCACATGGACACAGCCAAGCTAGGTAAGGCGAGTTCATCACAATACAGCAGCTCTACTGAGTGCCTAATATCCTCATTGACACAACCCACAAAATTATTCTTCCTAAACTAATCAAATCATTCAAACGCCAGCTTCCACACAGACGCTGCATGGAAAGGCTGCCCCTGGCCCGGATTCCATTCAAATGGAATATTGGGGGCTAGGGATTTAGCTCAGGGGCACAGCGCCTGCCTGGCAAGTGCAAGGTCGTGAGTTCGATTCCTGGTACCGGAAAAAAAAAACAAAAAAAAACAAAACAAAACAAATGGAATCTTGCTGATTCACCCCCGGTTTATGAAGTCTGTGCTTCTTCCCACTGCTCCTTCCCATTGCTCGGTTCCGCCTGCCTGAAGAGAGCTGTCCCAGCAAACACACTGGCTGGAGGCCGGAAGTCCTGACACAAAGCCAGCTCCTGTCATTAGCTGCTCACGCACAGTAAAGGCTAGGAGGTCTGTCCCTGTGCTCAATGTGCTGCAGAGCAGCTTCCCATTTGTTTAAAACCTGAGGCTGGGAAGACAAATAACTCTTCCACACTGTGCGAAGAGAGGGCTGGATTCAGAGAGGGGCGGGGGTGGGCATTAGCAGGGCCTGAGGGTGACCACTGCTTCCTGCAGCTGAATCTCCAGCCTGGTATTTTCCACAGGAGCGTGGCTGGCTCCAGCCATGGGCTTCCTGAACTCTCTCCGAAACAACCGGCTAGCTTCATGGCGCTTCCCTTCTCCCCATCATCCTGCCGCCATCAAGATCCCAACTCGGCGGTTCCCATCGATGCATTCCCGCTGTGGGCATCCAGAGCAGTGTCTGCACTGCCATGCTATCCACTATGGTAGACCCGAGCCACCTGTGGATGCTGCAATTTAAAAGAATCAGAATTAAACTTCAGTTTAATTAGAATTCAGTTTCTTAGTCCAACGGTGCACACTGGGATCGCCAGACAGCCCCATGTGGCTGATGGCCGGTGTGTGGAGGACGAAGAGCAGGATGACCCCCAGCGTCGCAAAGGGTCTACAGAGCAGTCCCGTAACATACAGCAGAATGCGATCTTCGAGGGACAGCATGAAAAAGGGCCAGAAGAGAAGCAGCTAATTCTCTGCAGGATGGGGAAAGGAGGCCAACCTTCACACCTGTTAAAGGGGGACATTCATTTTTATTTTGAAATTAGAGAAACACAGACCCACTGGCACTCTTTAAGATAAATGCTGGTAACACAGAGCATAAAAAAAAATAATAATCCAAAGCCTATTTGAAGGAAACAGGAAATACTGATGAGGTTCTCACTATCCACCCCAACACAGATTTCATTTTTTTTTTAATTTTTTATATTTCTTAGTCCACATTTGTAGTATATAATGATCACATTCCGGGGGGCAGGGGGCGGGTTGGCACCCGCATAAACGTGTTTTAACTCTTTTCTCATCCCTTTCCCCTGCTCCCCTCCAGCTCTTGGTCCCCTTCCCATTTGCAAAAGATCAGATCTCTGTTTCCTGGTATCTACCTTTTACTCTGCTCTTTAATTTATGTATACTTTGGGTTTCTTGTATAAGAGAAACCATGTGATATTTAACACTGTGTGTCTGGTTCATTTCACTTAACATTAAACCATAGCTTCCTGTAGGCACTGAAACCCGCCAAGCATTCATCAATACATGCCAGTTTGCCCAGATCCCTTACTAATTCCCAAATAAATTATACAATCTCCCATCCCATCTCTGTTCTCAAGCTGTTTCCTCCCACTGAATCCTTCCTTGCCTGTGAAAATTCAAAAATCTACGCAAATGCCACATATTCCGTGCACTGCTTCCTGCCCCTGTAAGACCTAGTCCTCCCATAATAACACTCGGAACCATAGCTAACATTCCTCAATGTGTGCCAGTTGGTGTTTTATGCAGGTCATCTTATTTAATCCTGAAAAACAACTCTGTAAAGTGGGTACTACTGCTATATCCATGTTACAGATGAAAAGGGTAAAGCTAAGAGAATTAGGTGACCTACCCAAAGACTCACTACTGAGAAATACGGGAGCTGGAATTTGATTCAAATCCTTCTAACTGCAGGTACTGAATTCTTCTTTCAGGAGGTAGTGGGGCGGGGATTGAACCTAGGGCCTTAAGTATGTGAAGCACACACTAGATCACCGACCCACTTCCCTTAAACACTAAACTCGTAACTTCCTTCTTGTTGTGCATGTCGCATTACCCCCTTAATGAGTACAAGCTGGAGAGAGATCTATCTCAAAGCCATCTCCTTCCCTTGATTATCAATTCCTTGAATGCAAAGTCTTCATCTTACTCATCTTCCCCTCACCCAGCACACGACAACCAGAAAACAACGAACAGAAGATTGCTGGTGAAGTGAAAAAATGCACGAACGTTTCCAGTTGGCCACTGGCTTGGGACTGCAACTCGCAGAAACTAGTTCTCGACCAAACGAGGAAACGGGAGCCCTTTTGATCCCCTGCAGGGCTTCTTGGGCCTGCCAAAGTGACCCCAGTTTTCCTCCAAAGGGGTTTCCCAATTATACCAGCGAGTCCTGGCATTCAGTGTCACCTGCCAGACCGTGTCACCCCCCAGACTCTAAGTGTGGTCCGAGGACTGAAACTTGTTTGAGACCTCTCTGCAAGGGCCCCACTGTGCAAGCAGCAGGCAATGGCCCCTGCGTGGCGAGACGGAGGAGGTAACTGCAAGGGGAGCAGGTGGAAGAGGATGCTGTGTCAAAAGGAAAACCCGAGAGCCTGCTGCAAAATCTCAGTCGCGTGGGATTCTGGGAAGAAAAGAGCAGCAGGCTGAGCTAGAATTCCTGAGAAGCACCTCAGATGGGCGAGGCTTGGAGGACGGACCCTGGAGGAAGGATGTTGCAGCTTGTTTCAATTCAAAGGACCTTTACTAAATGGCCACACAGGGACAGCACTGGAGTCTGGGGAGGAGCTGCTTAAAGGTGAGTTAAAAAGCGCTGTGACTCATTAGTCCGGCAGGTGGCGGGGCACTGAGTCAACTCACCGGGACCCTAGGTACAGCTCGATTGGGGTTACAATGAGACAAAAAGAAGACGCAAACATGGCACCATCATTAACTGTGAAGGAGACTTTCTGACCTGGGGAAAACGGCATAAAGGGAAATCTCTCTGGGTCTTGAGGGATCAATAGGAGTTCAGTCACTGGGCATAGTGGTAGCTGCTAGTATCCTGCTTGGAGTCCTTCCACTAGATCAGCTGCTGTGGATTCGGCCTGCTACGTATGGTACTTAAGAGAGTCACCCTAGAAGGTCACCTCTGGAGGAAACACCTGGGAGATGACTTCCTCCACCCAAGAGCAGCCATGGCCAGTGCCTAGTTGCTAAGGGTGTCCAAAGGCCAGCTTTCTCCCTCAAACCAAAGCCACTGTGTGGGGCATCTGAGCCTCAGATTCCCCATAGGGTCAGGCTGAAGTGGGACTCCACATAAACACACATCCCTGCCCGGCTCCTCACCCTGCCCCAGCCTGCTTCCCTCATTCCTTAATTGATTTCTACTCAGAACACTCTCAATAAATCACTCACACAGCACTCCTCATCTCAGGGAGCCCTTCCTGACCCAGTGTCAGGAGGGGAGTGAGCTACCCAAGGTGGGGAGACTGTCCTGCTCGAGGCACCCAGGCAGGGACAGCTGATGAACTCAGCCCGCCTACCAAGTGCCACGCTAAGCAGTGTGAATTTCACAGGCAGGTAACGCAAAGCCACTCACTGGACAGTTCCAGGGGTGAAGGAGGAGGAAAGCAAAGTTCTCCACTGTACAGCCCGGGAGTGGGAACCTGGGTAGCATTACCAATGCAGGGGAGCACGGCCCAGAAAGCTGGCGGTCTGAGCAAACTCCTGAAAGGAGAAGTCTAGGGCAGCGGAAACAGGATGCGGAAATCGGTGGGAAGCGGGTGGCAAGAGCAACAAACCATGGCCACGGCGGCAAAGCCAGGCTTTTGCCACACACAGCGCAGAAAAGGTTGATTGTCCCAGGATGCCTGGCACAGAAGGGCTCTGTTCATACACATTCTACCGCTTGACACGAAGTCCTTGGTTATCCCAGAGTGCGGCTTTCAGAAACTTCAAACACAAAACTGTATCATTTTTCTCCAAGCACCATTCATTTTTTTTCACAAAAATACCGGGTAGAAATCACAGTTTCTAGCCTCACACCGTCCAACTTAACACAAATGCAGGAAACACAGTAACAGTCGTGCGCTCACCCGCGGTCACCCTGCGCTGTTAATGCCGCCACCGCGGATACCTGCTAGATCTCCTGCCCTTCAGTTCCGCAGGACACTGTCCTACTTCTGCCACCTTCCTGCTACACACTGGGTATATACTGTCAGTCTACTCTGAGATGCAACAACTGAGGCTCGAGGACATGAACACCGCGCTACCCGGTCCCAAAGCCCAGATCCTGTGCCTCTTCATGGTGTCTCCCCAACCTCACAGACGTCCAGCATCGTTCATTGTAACGTGGACCGCACCTCGATGTAACAAGCCCCAACTCCTCGCCTCTTTAATCTCAGCTGAAGGTTCGCACCGTCCTTTAAGGCTATACCTTGGATGGAGCACTTTCCCTCATCCACGCTGTACTCACACGCACAGACTATAGCCATGCCACCTGCATATCTGAGCCGTGTGATTACAGCAACTCTTCCCAGGGCTTGACGTCCCTGAAAGGACAGGGCAATGGCAGAATGACCCATCTTTATACCCTCAGATCCTTCACAGTGGCTGCTATGAGAAGATGAGAAGAAATCCCTACACTCCATCCATTACGTGCTGTGAACATTCTCATATAATTTGAACTATATTTGATAAAAGCCAGATGGCCCAGAGTAGGTCCCAGGGGTCCTGGGAAAATCTGGGGCTTCTCTGGACCCAGGGACTATAGGATCATGAAGCCACTACACTGAAAACTCGCGGAGGTCTTTTGCAATACAGGTTGAATGTGGCTTATCCAAAATACTTGGAGCTGAAAGAGTTTTAAGACTTTGGGTTTTTCAGATTTTTGAAATATTTACATATACAGAATGATATAGCTTGGGGATGGGACCCAAGTCTAAACATAAAATTCACTTAAGTTTCACACACACCTTGTGCAGATAGCTCAAAGGTACTTTTATGCAATATTTTTGGGGCACCTGCATTCTGACGGCACCTTATCAATGTGAGGAATTTTCCAACTGGGGTGTTGTGTTACTGTTCAAAACATTTTGGACTTTGGAACACTTTGAATTCTGAATTTTTTGGTAAGGAAATCTTGTACAAAAGATCTAATATATATTTATGCTGAAACAAAAAAGTCCATATACAACTTCCCAGCTGTACTTTTAAATATTTGTGAAAAGTAATCATGTAGAAGCCCAAACAGTTTAACCAGAAAGACTGCCACTTTCTTCTTTACAGAATATTTTCTAAGGAAGCATATATTTAAGCAATTTCAAAATAGTGGCTTTATTTAAATCTTTCATTTAAATTTTGACTGATATCAGCAAAGGGAGGTGGAGAGGATTAAAGGTATTCTTTTAAGCTGGACCTGATGGTGCACACCTACAATCCCCACACTCAGGAGGCTGACCCTGTATAGGAAGGAAGGAAGGAAGTATTCTTTTTTTTTTTTTGGGCGATACGGGGGATTGAACTCACGACCTTGCGCTTGCCAGGCAGGTGCTTATGCCACTGAGCTATATCCCCAGCCTGAAGGAAGTATTCTTAAGTGGTGAAGAAAGAGTGAACTGGGAGATCTTTTGTGGTGAGCAACTTGAAAATTTATCCTACCAAACTACCTAGGGAGGTATGTAAAGAAATGACGATGATTATAATCATCATAGCACCGATTATAATAATATATGTTACAAACAACTAAATGGCTTACAATAAGAATTTGATAAATAAATTACAGTGGACATACTACAGAAAGGGATGCTATATTACTACATACCCTTCCCTCAAAAGAAGGTGTTTAATCAGTGTACTGACTAGAAAGGAAAACTTCATATAGTAGACTGTTGAGTGAAAGACATGGGAAGTGGTGATGATATTCTTACAAAGCGAGCACATCTGTATGTGTGTGTGAACCTGCGATGCTCCATCTGTGACATGTGTATTAGCATGTAAGCACACAGATCAAAATCAAGGAGAACATCCAAAAGATAGAACTAGTAGTATTTAAATTCTTCTAATGATAATGCATTATATGTGTAATAATGTGTGTGCTATTTCTGATTTGCTGTGTAAGAGTAAGAATTAAGATGTGTTGTGTACATGTACCAGTAAAAAAGCAGAAAAAAATTTGCTTTTAATAAATAACCTCCAGTGCTGCACATGGTGGCACACGCCTGTCATCCCAGCACTCAGGAGGCTGAGGCGAGAGGACCACTGTGAGTTCGAGGCCAGCCTGGGCTACATGGCAAGACCCTGTCTCAAAAAGAGAGAGAGACAGAGAGAGAGAGACAGAGAGAGAGAGAGAATAAAATAGAAAAAAGAAAAGACCAGACCTCCAGATTTTGGGAAAATAAGGAGCCAGAGTATGATATCCCCACCTCCTTTGTTGGGGAACTGGTTGTTTAGGCCTTGTTCACCAAGCCTCACCCCACGTGGGTCGCAGGGAACCCCAAACGTGCCCCTGTCAACCTCGCCGAGCTGGGTGGCTTCATCCCACAGCAGGCTCCCTAGGCAGCAGCGCCTGTTCCTCACAGGCTGTTTGGTTCCAGCTGCCTTTCTGGAGTACTCTTCACTTCTGCACAGTGGGTGTGAAGGACGTCACGCGCGGGGTTTCATCTCTTGTTCCTCTCCAACTCTATCCCTAGCTTTCAAAGTAGAAGCGGGGAGTCTCATGCCCTGGGCACTAAGTACGTCACCCCAGGATGCAGTTACTTCCGTTTCCTTGCTCTTCTGTAGAGATGCTGACCTAATATTTCATTCCCAGTGGAATAAGAAAATGTGAAAATTCATTAGTTAAGAGCTTGGGCCATTCCCATACTGTGCACACGGACCGCTAAGAAATGCCACAGGTGATAGATTTTAAAACAAAACCATTCAATGACTGTTAAACTGGAAACACCCAGCTCATGATTGAAATGCTTACTAAGGAAGAACACACACATATAAAAAATTTTTATTATTGATACTATTTTTATTATTGATACTATTTTTATTATTGATGATTTTATTTCATTATTGATAAAATTTTATTTTTTATTTTATTTATATTTCTAATATATTTTTATTTTATTATTGATAAAATGTTATTAGTGATAAAATTTTTTATTTTATTATTGATAAATTTTTATTATTGATACTATTTTTATTATTATACTATTTTATTAAAAATAATACTCATTTTTATTATTGATACTACTTCTACTTTTAAGTTTATTTCCCCCCCAAATTGAAAGTACAATTATTATTGACTGCCTATACCAACCGCAAAGAACAATAATAATGCCTTAACTTACCCGATCGGGTTTATACGCAGAATATAAAACAGACGGTCTCATTCACTGGCCCCACTTTATTAAGGAGGAAACTGAGGCTTGCAGGGTTTCAGGGCAAAGTCACGCAGCAATATGGCAAAGCTACCTATGGCTGGCGACGACCCAAGCCCTGCACTCTACCTCTGCTCAAGCACAGCACCAGGGGCCCGCTCTGATGCTCCATGATGTGGACCCCTCAGGTTCTCCAGCATCACTTCCTCAAGATGACTCCACAGCGCCCTCTAGAAGCCCAGGTGGCTAGAGGGGACCAAGCTTAATAGCTATAGGGGGACTGCACGCGCCTCTTCCAGTGAAGGTGCTTTATGGCTATTTTACATGTCAGACTTTCCCATGAGATTCTACACCTATGGAACATTTCAAAACTGTCACTGTGCTACATTTGCTATGTTATGGGTGGGGAAACCGCACTGTAGCATCAGAAGTATGACCAGGTTCAGGAAAGACCCACTTTAATCTAGACCTGTGGGCGAGGCATATCTGACTGTGTCTGACTCAGTTCCTGTTTGACTGTAAAACCTGAGTAATGATTTTTTAAAAAAAATTCTGTGTCAACCCTCTGAGGAAGATCACATACGAGGACTGCAAAGCAATGAGTGCCCAGCTAAGCCCTAGTGAAATGCTTGGGGTACTTAACCCTAGCACCGTTCAGGGCCTGGATAGAAAGAAGAAAGCTTCAGGCTGGCCAGTGCCTGTAAGACTCAACCCCCAAAAGCCAGCGGGGAGCACATGGGAAAGCACAGGACAGGGGAAAGCACAGGACAGCATCGCCCACAGATGAGCCAGGTCCTGGCATGCGGACCAGTGCGTGTTCGGAGCTTGATTCAGCAAAGCACAGGCACTGATTGGTGGGTGAGAGGGACCAAGGCTTCTCAATGATTAACTTCTGTTCTGCCCGGACTTCTGCACACGCTCACTGCTGCTGGCACAGCACTGAGGGATATTCCACCATCCTCCTCGGGGAAAGAGAAACTTGCATTGGGGAAAGAGAGATCTGACCTCGGGCACAGAGCACACGTTCTTGTCCCTGGACGGCTTCGTCAGCACTTTACAGAGGAAGCCCGTGGAGGACCTCGAGGCCACTCTCATGACATTTATGGGGCGTATTCTGGAGAAGGATATGAGCTACCCTAGCCAAGAGCTGTTGTGAAGGAAATTCTTAAGCCTGTGGTACAGACCTGTTCTGTCTTGTTGAAGAAGAACATGGAGAGTTATTAATTTCACTTAGGCTTTGAGGGAGAGGGAAGGGCAGACGCGACTGTGCACGGATGCACGGGATCCACACATCAGCTAGGAGATGAGCCACTCGTACGCACAAGTTCACTTGCACGCCACCCCCAGACAGGGAATAGGGTCTGTACTTGCACCCACGGCCCAAGTACCTAGCAGTCAGTTCAGAGCCCAAACACTAACTATACCTAGCATTTACTCATCCCCTCCTTTTCTTTCTTTCCATTCATCTCCATTGAAATAATGTTTAAATAAAAAAATAAATAAATTGCATCTTATAACTCCGAGGGATCAGCTCTGTGCATTACACTTGATCACCTCCATTCGTGCTGACGCAGCACACCGTTCTCAGAAAAACATCCAACATTCAACTCTGCACCATCCCAAAGCAATGACACTGTCCCCACCACACAGCCCCACAGGACCACTTCAGGGTCCTTCACAACAAGAGCAAGTTAGGGTTACGAATGTCAAAGTCAAAAGTTGACTAGCTTGAAGTGATAAGATTATTCTTGATAATTCACGTATCATGAACTCAGACTGCATTCCTGCCACCTTGGGGATGACAAAGGCCAGCAAACTTAAGGGAGTGACGGCCTTCATGCTTAAGGAGCTCAAAGTCTGAAGGGGGAAACCATCTAAGCAACAGCAAGGGCACAACCCCACTGAAAAAAGAGCCTAATTAATCCTATCTGAGTAATGAGCCTAAAGTAGTACTAGGACAGCAGAAATTATCTTAGTTCAACTCAGGAGGTCAGCCAAAGTCCCCATTCCTCCCCTCCCAGGCCTCTCACTTGGAGAGGACTTTTCCCAAGTGCCCGCCAGGCCAAGAACCAACACTTGGAGGTTGTTTTCCGGCCCCAGTGTTGGCTGAGAGAATGCCCACATTTTCTCGGTAAGCAGTCTCTCAGCTCTTAGGAGGAGGAAAGCACCCGTTTTATTTTCATCCCACCTGCTTCCAAAAAAAGATTTAAGGTGGCTGACAATAAACACTCATATTCCCAGAGCAATTTAAGAAGAAAGAAAGAAAAAAAGGACACCTAAATAAATGGCAAAAGGAAATACACAGGATGCTCTGAACTAGTCGACAGGTGGTCCTCCGCCATCCACAGATGGAGAGGGGAAGACAGGACAGAGAGGGAGGGAGAAAGACGGGAAGAGGGAGGGAGGGAGGGACAGACAGAGATAGATTTCGTTTTTACTCTGCTTGCCTTGAAAATGGAGCAGTACTAGTTTAGGAAAAGGCATCTTTAGTTCACCTTAAATGGCAGCGAACAAAGCCAACAAATGTCCACATTGCTCAAGCAGCAGCTTTGAGTTCCTACAATTTAAGGCCATGGATTCTAGAGAGAATCTAAAAAAGTTCTGGACCTTTACATAAACTCACGATCATACAATTTTGCTCACATGATCAGGGTTCACGGACCCGGACAGAACACTTGCTACGGGAGTTTTCTGAAAAATGTAAAACCTCACAGGAAATCCGCAACAAGCATTCTTTACTGAAGGCGTAAACAGTCACTGCTGGCTGCAGCCAGACATCTTGAAGTAACCCTGGAAATACAGTTTCTTCCTCCTCCACCTACAGCCAGCCATGGCGCGAGGCCATAAATCACAATCATTCCGCCCAAAAGGAGCTTAGCAAAACCCTCGTCATTTGTCTTGGTCTTGTTTTTTCTCTCTTTATCTTGAGACCTGCTTTCATTCTTGGGCTGAGATATTTTCCCTGTTTATCTGCTTACGTTTTTGAGTTGCTGGTTTTGAATTCTTGGCTTTCACATTTTCTGCATCTTAAATTCTCCTAATTTACTGGGTAATTAAAACACCCATGCACATTTGTTCTCAATTAATAGAGACAAATTATTCCCCAGTGGAAGACAACTCTATTCCAACTTGGAACCGGAAGGGTGGAGAGGCCTGAATTTTAAATGTTGTCTAATGACTCTAACACGCTTTGTCAAGTGTGTTTAAGAGATCGGTTAGCGCATCCTTGGGATACAAATATTCCAAAGTCTCCTTCTCACCCTCAGAGCCAGATGATTTCACAAATGCCCAATCATTTTTCTAATCTTTCTTATCTTAAAAACATGAGTAATTTATAACCATACTCGGAGAAGAAAAAAAATTAAGTCAAATAAAAGAAAAGGCTACTATACCAGTTAAGTGACATTTAGATTGAATAACAGATGCCTGTTTGAAGTCAATAAATTCATCATAAGCTACAGACTCATAGCTCTCAAGGTCTCAGAGCATGAAGAAAAACCAGAGAAGACCAAAGAGATAGCTGATATAATTGTAATCTGTAAGTAACCGTGTTAGTGGTATGTGTGTGTGTGTGTGTGTGTGTGTGTGTGTGTGTATCTCACACACAAGTGACTTAGGCAGAAAAATCTGCAAACATTTGAGAGTTATTCACTTAGGCTTGATTATGAGTCATTTGTTTAAAAAAAACTGAGATTAGAGTTAGAGTTCAACTCTTTTATATGTAAGTAAAACTATAATAAAAAGCTCCCAACACGATAAAACCTGGTAATAAAGATACCTTTTACCTGAGACTTTCTAAGGGATATTTGGAGCAGGAAAATAACAGAAGAATCATTTGTTCTTCTGGATCTGCTAATGTAAGAAATTGTGTTAAGCACTTTACTTAAAATACTTCATTTAAGCCAACATTAATCCCACATAGGAAATGGAATTATGCCCATTTGTGGACAAGATCACTGGGGACTCAAGGAAAAGATTAAATGGCAGCTAAATATCCTTCTAAAATTACTGACAAGGAAGATTCTTACAGGCTTGCCAGGAAATCTACAGCCTGTCCTCACAGAGGCCCCAGACCTCCACCTATAGGTATTTCATACCTGGTCCCAAGCTGGCTCATGTTAAGGGCCAGGTAGGGATTTACACTGAGCACTTTGTTCAGGGTTCAAGACACTTTGATTACATCAGATCATGCCTGCTGTTCCCATTTTTCCCAGAAGTGAGGTAGGAGTCCAATTCTTGTTTATTTAAGGCTCGGACACAATAGACCTTTACTCTGTCAAAATAAGGGGCCACAGTAGGAAGAAAAGCTGTCCTGTGCCCCATCATGGCCAAGTGTGAATAGTCCCTTTGGGGTTTACAGCAGCTTAACGTGATAAAACACGACAGGGAAGAAATGGCTTGAAAAGACAGGCAGAAAAGGAGATGAAAGAAAAAGCACATCGGAACACTGAAATGGATGGACTGTGGATCGTGCACAAAGACAGACATTCACCTCGTCGGGAGAACAGGACACAGCCAGGAGCTGTGTGTAATTAGAGGAGTCAAGGCCCCTTCCTGAATGTTTACTATAAGGGTTTTCCTGATTTTCTTTACTGTACCTATGGACAAACCGGAAAAAAAAATAAAATTACTGTAGGTTTCTATATCTTTAAACAAAGAGACAAAGTGTATTTCGGTAGAAGCCCTATGGAATTTTGGACTTCAATTAAGAGCAAATTAAAATAATATTAGAGGCCAGGTGGGTGGTGTATGCCTATAATCCCAGCACTTGGGAGGCTGAGGCAGGAGGATCTTTGTGAATTCAAGACCAGCCTGGGCTACAACATGAGCTCAAGGCCAGCCTGAACTGCATAGCGGAACTCTGTCTCAAACAGACAAAAAATAAATAAATAAATAAATAATATTAATATTAGAAATAATAGTAACAAAACACAATAACATGGGTCCTAGATTTAAAACCTAATCCCATGTGAGACCATTTCCTGACAGGAACCTCTCCTGAGGATTAGTCAGTTCCTCTGTAAAAGCAGGACGTGGAGAAGAGAGAACATGTGACAGCATCGTGGTGACGACCATTTTGGGGAAGACCCGAAATGCTCTGGCATCAAGGAGTAAGCGGGAACGCGCAGCTTTTGCTCGGAGGACGTGCACGTTTGCCTAGTGAAGTAGCTCCTGTCCGCTCACCCTGCGCCGAGGTGTCACGCAAGCCTATCTGTGAAGGCGAGGAGCAGGTTCAGGCTCTCACGCCAAATGAAGCAGCACGGCAGGTCTCACAGGCATGGACTGTTCTCAGAGGATGCCTCATCCTCTGTAAATCAGTAGCCACAAACACCAATTGTGACATGTAAATCAGGTAATTCATTTATTCATTTGTTCACTCATGCATATGAACTGGACGCTTGGAATATAAAAACAGACGTGACTCCGTAGAACAGTAAGAGACAAACAGCAAAAATCAGTGGAATTGTGATTGCTCTAGAGGTAAATGCAAATCACTACAAGCAAGTTCCTTCTCTTTTCTGCCTGCTCCTGATTTCTTTATAAACCTCTTCATTACACAGACAACTTCCTCCGTTGGTAGCACACTTAGGGGATGACTTGGTCTACAGCAGGTCTCCAACCTGCAGCCCACAGCCAAATCTAACCTGCCACCTGTTTTGGTACAGTCTGAAAGTTAAGAATGCTTTCTACATTTTTAAATGAAAAGAATAACAACCTATGAAATTCCAATTTCAGTGTCATAGTTTCTCTGGAATACAGCCATGTTCATTCATTTATGAGATATTTATAGCAATTTTCAAGCTACCACAGCAGAACCGAATAGTTGTGACACAGACCATATGGCTCTCAAAGCCAAAAATATTTACTATGTGGCTTTTATTAAAGAAAAAAAAAGTGTGCCAATCCCTTGTCTAGACGGTTGGGACCCTTATCTAATGAAACAGTCAGTTAAATCAATGTCAGAAATTATTAGTGTCAGAACACACACAAAAATGTGACACCTAGTAGCCTCTAATGGGTCACTATCATGGGACAGTAACTCACTATACAACGGTCTAGACTTCCTTGGTGGTGGTGGGGAGTTATTTTTACATTTGTTGATTGTAGTTTAGGCTGGTTTGAACTAATGGTGATCCTCCTGCCTCAGCCTCTCAGGTGCTGGTATTACAGGCATGTGCCACCACACCCAGCCAGAGTTCTTTTCTTTTAACACACCACTGCATCTACACTTCTTAAGTAACATACATGTCAATTGTACACATATGTTATGGTTTATGTCTGTGTGTTCCCTCCAAAGCCTCATGCGACCATGGGGCAGGCTATTAGAGTTGAATGATTGTGGGTGGGAGAGCTACACCCGCCCTGGAGGGTGGACAGTTTGCATATGTAAGGGAGAGGAAAAGAGTGCTTGAGGACATTCCTCCACCATTCCACCCTGGTGTGTGCTTGCAGATTAGCTGTTGTTCTGCCGCCCTGAGCGCTAGCTCTGTGCCATGTGCCACTCTGCCTTATAATCTGCCAAGTACGGACTGAAACTTCCACAAACTGTAAGCGAAATAAACCTTTCCTTCCTTCATTTTGGGCATCAGGTATTTTGTCCCAGCAACGAGAGAAAAGTAACCGAGACAACATAGTAAATTACGACACATTAAAATGTTATTTAAATACAAAACTAGGGCCATATGGCTTTTAAACACGATTGTTTCACTTGTTACACACTTAAAATTGATATAAAGATGCCACATTTCTTAAGGAATTTAGCTGCATGTGGTGGCACATGCCTGTACAGTAATGCTAACACTCAGGAAGCTGAAGCAGGAGGATTGCTGCGAGTTTGAGGCCTGCCTGGGTTAAACAGTGAGTTCAAGGCCTGCCTGCACTGCTTAGTGAGACCCTGTCTCAAAAAAATCAAAAGAAAAACAAAGGAATGTATAATTATGAGGTAAACAAAATCAGTACACAAAAAAGGCAAGTAAGAAGGAATCTCCTACAAAAGCCTCCACACCCTTCCATCCCTCTCTCTTTCCCAGCTTATGTGACGGGAGCCAGGGAAGGAAAGAAGATAGGTTTGTCTGCACCAGGGAAGTTCACCGATCTCCTAGTAACCAGAGTCATCACCTATGACGGCCCATATTCAGTCACAGGTTCTTGTTTGTTATTTGTAACAATTTCTTGTCTTGTTTCTCAAGGTTTCCAGGGACTTTTACATGATTATCTCACATTCGGCTCTTACCCAGTTGGATCCTCAGCTGTATCAATCAATCAGTCAGTCAACACACACACACACATACACTGTGTACACTACTTTATTCTTTCCTTATAACTGGTACAAGCAGGGCTGTACCTTCTTGCACAAACATCAGTCCGTGGTGCTGTCCGGGATTCTGCCCTCCGGCTGGGACCAGTCCAGGTGGTGGATAAATGCTCAGGCCTCTCTTGCGCCTGCAAGTGGTCCTTCCTGGTACACTGAAGCCCAGGAGCAAACAGCTTGGCCATGCCCCGGGCTCCCAGCTGCCCTTGCTCACCGCCGCACCCACTGCAGATCTACCAGCTACACTCCTGGTGACAAGGCCACCCCAAAGCCCCAGTTCCTCAGCTCAGTGTGCGGTGAACCATCTCCTGATTATCAAGATGGAGGGCTGCCCCTGCTTTGGCTCTGACTGCCGGGTGTTATGAGTCATTTCTACAACTGCCTCATCACATCTCTCCTTTTTAATTTTACATTTATTATAAAATCAATGGATTACAGTGCTTTCCATGTCATAACAGCAGCTATCATTTCCTGAATGCTTATTACAGGACCGGCCGTGACTCCTTCTAGGTGCTACTATTACTCGGATTTGACAGCTAAGAAAACAGGTCCAACATCCACTTCTGGCCACCCTCCTACAAGGATCTACTTTCCCCTCCCCCAGCCCTGACTGTTTCAGGGAGCCTGGCTCTGAGGCCTGCAGCGAAGCCTCCTGGCGTGAAGCCGCCCTGGACACAGCTCTGATTCAGGCAGACAGGCTGAGCAGAAATCAGCTAAGGGGCTCCAGGAAGGTCCTCTTGCTCCGAGGAGGAGACCCAGGGACGCGTCCTCTAGAAGTTACCAGGCCCGGATGTGAACTCCCAGCAGGGCTTTGTTACCCTCACGAGAAGCACGTCCGTGACGAAATATGCTGTGTACAATGGTGAGATGGGAAGCTGCGAGGTGCCCGGATCCCCCTGCCATGACCGAGCCTTGGAATGAATAAACCAACTCTGAACCCCCTCCCACACACTCCTTGTTACACAGATGCACATGTGGCCCTGCTGAAAGACACAAACAGTGAATAAATAAAACTGAGGCTCAAGCCAGGCCTTTACGTGGAGTCTTATTTGAACACCACCAGTGCTCAGCGGGGTTATCATTCAAAACTCCATTACCATTCTGCACAGTGTCTGCAACTGAATCACTTAAAACAAATGCCCAATAACAGCACGCCACCTTCCAACCCATAAAGGCAAGCAACTGTTTCACTCCTCAAACAAACTAAACATGTGGGGTTTTCCCACACCAGCCAGCAGTGTTCCAGCTCCGGATGCCAATAAAAGGATTCCCTTCAACTCTGACATGCAGGATCCAAAGTTAGTGCAGCCTCCGCTGGGGTGGGGCTCAGTCTCAAAGGCTGCCCCCTCTTCAAACGTGAACCACAAGCCTGGGCCACGAGGTCTCTGCCCCTCTGACGGACTAGCTATCCATCACAGGGTCCCACAGTGCCCTTCCTGAGTCCAACAGCTGGCTGGAACAGGCCACAGAAAAACGTTTACTTACTACTACTGACGTATTAAGTTCATTATAGAAGACGGAGGTGAAAAGCTAAGTGAAGAGGTCCATTGGTTGAGGTCCCAAAGGGTCGCATGTGTAGGACCTTCTGTCCCTGAGGAGTTGGGGTGCATCTACCACCTTCCCGGCAAGTTACGGACACAGATGACCTCCGAACCCCACAGTCTAGAGGTCTTCATGAAGACTTCACTACATGGGCAGCATCAATTATTAACTCTGTTTGCAGCCTCACTGCCTCCCCTGGAGGGTGGTAGACAGGGCTGAACGTTCCATGCTGGAAAGGAACCCACTAAGAACTGACTCATAGAACAAAGATGCTCTCTCCCCCAGGAAATCCCAGCTATGAGAGCTCTGTGGAAGACACTCTTACCAGTCCTGTCAAGAAATTTCAAGAGTTTTAGGACCTTTACATCCAAGACCAAATACTAAAACCAAAGAGGTTCCTAGCATCGCCATCTCAGAGGAAATTACAGTTTTAGCAGCTGTGTTTCGGGAACTGGGGGCAGAAAGGAAACATACAGTCCCTTCTGATGTCACACACCTGCCATGTGCACAGCACCCATCCACCCAGCAGGTCCCTGTGACAAAGACCCATCCAGGGTGCACCTCAGGCCTGGTGAATTCTTGCAGCACAATAAACAATGCACAAAAAGATGGAATCTTAATATAACAACAAAGCAGTGGATTTAAAAGGTAAATTAAAATCACTTTAGAGAACTGGCTGTTTACAGATTACCTGAACTTGATTAAATGGGGACATGACCCCCACAAAAAAGGTCTCAGTGAGAACGGTGGATTTACGAAAAGACGGCAAAACAGGAAATAATAGTGGAATTCCTTCAGTTGGAAGAACCCAGCCACCACTCTAAGAACAGGCACAAATGGTTCCAAGGAAGTATTTTCAACCAGAGAAAAAAGGGTCCGTTCTGCTCTTTCTCATCTTAAGATTCAAGTGTGAGGCAGTGGGCTTCCCAACAGCATTTCAGGACCACGGGCACACAGCCCGACTACAGTCTAAGGAGTGAGGGCAGAGCAGGCCAGGGCCGGGGGAATACGCCAGAGACTGGGCATCAGGTTCCTGCCTCCAGTGGAAGGGGCCCAGGCCGGCAGCTGGAAAATGTGCTGCAGATTCGATCCCGTGATCAAGACTGGAGCGATTTTCCCAATGTCCCCGTGAACCGGCAAGAGAGAATCGGGCTGTAACAGCACCGACTCATAATTTCCCCTTAAACTCGAGCCATCTGACGGTTCCGGAGAAGCAGTTCATGGCATGCTCGTACTGTCTGTGTCTCAGCGACAACACTTGAACAACCACAGGGCCGCATGCAGTGAGCGGAAGAGCAGGACTGCAGAAAATGCAAAGCAGAACAGCCCGTGTGTGTGTTTTCAGACTTTTCTCCGTGGCCACATGACGACTCTGTTCTTAGGATTAAACACAGATGGAAGCCCAGGAGTGGGTTAAAGCCATTACTTTTGAGGTGGTTGCGCACTAGCCAACCTGCAGTATGGCACCACTGCACTCAGCGGTCTCACTTCTCCGAAGAAAAGAAGTAGGAAAAAAACAAGAAGCCAAGAAACACGTGAAAAAAATGTTCATAGTCTCCGGCCATTAGAGAAATCCAAACAAAAACAACACTGAGATTCCCTCTTCCTCCAGAAAGAATGGCCGTCACCAAGAAACAGAGTATTAACTAATGCTGGCAGGGCTGTGGGGGAAAAGGAACCCTTCTCCACGGCTGGTGGGAGTATAAGCTACTACAACTATTACAGAAATCAGTGCGGAGACTCCTCAAAAGATTAAAACTAGAAATTCCATCTGACTCGGCTATATCCTCTCGAGGCAGTTTCTCAAAAGATGAAAGACATCATTTTACAGTGATGCATGCATATTCATGTTTACGGCACCACAACTCACAACAGCAGAATCTTGAAAGCAGCCTATGCACCCATCAACAGATGAGTGGATGGAGAAAATTGATATTTGTACACAGTGGAGTACTACTCTGCCGTAAAAAGGATAAACGAGTTATTTGTAGGAAAATGGGTACACCTTGAGACTACTGCATTAAGTGAAATAAATCAGACACACAAGCTTCAGTATCACGTAACTTCTCTCCTATGAGAAACTCATGGTATAAATAATTTAAAGAGCAAAAGGAAAGGTGGACACTAGGAAACAGGGTGTAGGTCTTTGGTAAACGGGAAGGGGACCAAGAGGTGGAGGAAGTGGGGGAGGAGGAAGAAGAAGAATACAGATGTGCTACATCTGCACCTCTACTCACTCCCCACGTTGCACATAATCACCATGCACGGCATACACAGACTAAGAAGAAGTGGAACCGTCTGCAGAGAAGCCAGGCCCTCTAACACTCGGCCAGCGACACAATGCATCTGCGCTATTCCGGCCCAGAGTATAACCCAGTGGCCGGTGCGCCTTGGGGACCCTCCGCAGAGCACAAGAAGCCCTTGGCACGGGCCTCAACCTGCCCTGTCGCTGTTGCTTCCACCATGCGGCCTCCTCTTCCTCACCTAGAAGCTAAGACGTGGTACGCACTTTATCCTTCCATGACGCTACCCTGCCACGCACTACCATTGCCGCTTTACAGGGCAAAACCTAAACTTGGATTGCAGTGGTAAAAGGAACTATTTTTTTTTTTAAAGCAAGAGTCATGCTGAGTCTCTAAATTGTCCAAGCAGGGCTCAAGCGTGTAATCCTCCTGCCTCAGCCTTCCAGCGTGCTAGAATTACAGGCATGCACCCCGCACCCTGCTTGCAAATTCTTAATGAGTGTCACACACTGTTTTAATGAGTAGTGGGCACTGCTATAAAGTTGTGGTTGTGAACACATTGTTAATTTTACTTGACAAGGACTGGAGACACACCTGAGACAGGTGTGCCCACACATCGGGGAGCAGGGGTTTATAAACATGAAACCTTTTGAGGTCTCCAGGTACCTTTCTGCAACAGCAAAACCTGTCCTACTCAGACACCCAGTGTGAATGTTTGAGACACTTTAACAGTGTAGACAGACTCGTCAAGAATGTGAGAATATTTGCACTTTAGAAACATTTTTAGTGGAGAGCTTGGGGTGGTAAGAGTGAAAAAAAATCATTCTTTTCCTTCTTTCTTTGCCCAGTCTGTGAAGAGATAAAAATGCTGACTTCCAGCTCAGAGTTGAAAGCATATCTGTGCAGCCCGAGACACTTAACTGCATTTCTGTGGAAGTGGGCTTCCTCAGACACACACTCGACTGCCAGAAAAACTGATGCCGGTAGACATCGAAATGATCTTATCTTCATCAACTGTACAATCAGCTCACTCTAAAAATGGTGTTAATGGTAGAACTCAATGGTGATTCTGAAAAGGAAGGAACAATCTTGAATGCCTTTCCACACTGAACACCACTTCAACAGTTCCTGTTAAAGATTTTTTTAAAAATAAGTGCCCTTTATTTTTAAAAGTTTAGAGACTCACTTAAAGGGAGACAACAGGGGGAACCCCTCAAGGTTTTCTTCAAGTACAAAGTTCTTCATGAGCAATAATTTAATCGCATTGGAAAGCATCCAGACTTGGAAGTACACAGATGACTAAGAGTTCAGAAAAAGAAGGAATATATGGGTAGGGCTCAGAAAATGAAACCTCAGCTCCACGTATGAGCTCCTCAGAAGAACATCACTTCCACAAAGAACCAAACCTGCGTCTGTGTCACACCCGAACTAAACAGAACTCACCTCTGAGCCTCCAACACCAGAAACCCTTAGGTAACCAGAGAACCATAACACCAAATCTGTACAGAAACCAAAACTAAAACAGAACTAGGTCATCAGAACACGCTGGACCAAATCTAGACTTAAGCTGGCCTTTCTTTCTATTTAAAGTTTTCTAATATAACAACGAGGTTGCTTATCTGCTTTCCAACTTGAAGCAGTAATAACGATGATGAACTAAACTCAAAAATGTCCCAGCAGAGAAACACAAGAATCTCCAAGTCCATCCCTTAACAAATACACATCGAGCATTTACTATGTAGCCACAGGCCCTTCAAGGAGAACTGAACCCTTTTTGCAACTAGCCTATGCGGAGCTAATTTACTAAATTGTAAATTATAAAGTTAAAAATAGATTCAAAGATCTTTTTCTCCCTCCACAAGTCTGGCACGTTCCATCTCTGGTGCTTCCCTTACACGCTCCCACTTTGTCCCACACGCAAGTGTCTTTCTGCTGAGCACAAGCAGTCGGGTGGGTTTATGCCGCTGACCCCCAACTGCTGACCTTTATCAAACTGTCTAGTTCTCACTACAGTTGGCTGAGGCCCATCAGCTAAAGAGCCTCACATGTGAACTCCGAGGAGGCCCAATATTTCTCTACTGAGCATCACTTTGCAGCTAGGTGATGGGTTGGTTACTCATGGCGCGAGAAAGGGAGAAAGGCTGAGGAATGGCCAGCTGCATGCACGAAAGACAAGCTGGCGAGGGGCGGGTGGTCAGTCCTGCAGCAGACACTCTGGGCTTGGCACCAGGTCGCACCCTGACAGGGCACCAGTCTGGTCCAGGCCCCTGCCTCCGCCTCCGACAAAGGAAGCCGCTTCATTCCTCTGTGCCCTGGCCAGCTTGCGCTCTTGGCCAGAAGCTCCTTCCAACTACTGCCACAGGGGCAGACCACCTAGGCAGGGAAAGCCACACCACCCTGGCTTCCCACTCTGCGCACCTCTGCACCAAGTGCTTCAGGCAGTCACTGGACGACACCTTCCACTGTCTGGTTCACAGATGAGGACCCCTGAGGTCACAGAGAGCAAGGGGAAGACACAGACTGGACCCATCTTTGGCCTGGCTTATAATAAATGCACGGGAGCCGAGGATACAGCCCAGTGGCACAAGCACTTACCTGGCAAGCGGAAGGTCCTGAGTTCGATTCCCAGTACCAAAACAAAACAAAATAAAATAAATGCAAGGTGGTGTTCTTTCACAGTAGTCATCCGGTCCACACTGATGGGGCACCTGAGCCTGGTGGCGGAGCCTAGGAATCCACACTGAAGGGAGCTGGGTGCCAAGCGCATGACCCCCCTCCACCGCACAATCCCACTTTCAGCAACACCTTTCTCCAAGAGATAGATACTAATACCTCAGAGTGCCAGTGGACCCGCACAGCGGCTACAAACATCAGTTAATGCAGTGAGTTCCTACAGAAAGTAACCAGCGAAATGCAACGTATACATTCATCTTCAAATTCAGTAAAATTTGCACTTTTCACAGCAAAACTATCCAAGTCATTTGAATGCACCCACTCACTGTCAACATTTCACCCTCTGAATTTATTTTCTTTGACTTTGAAAAAGCTCCAAGTACAATTATCTATCTCTTCCTGTCGTTATTCCCAATGACAAATACAACCAAGCACAAATTATTCACCAAAACTCACCCCCATCACGCACTCAACTGACATCCAATGGACAAGAAAATCAGGGAAATGAATCAATCTTAGGCCGGCGCGTCTTTTGTACGTAATTCTAAGTACCCGGATGTGTGTAGTAGGGCACTTCCACCATGCACAGCAAATGGAAAAACAATGAAACAGCAGGTCTACGCAACTGAAATGGTTTAATTACGAGTTGGTTTGGGGATGAGTCGGCAGCCTAAGGCTGCCATCTTGGGCAAGCGATAAGAACACCACAGACTCAGAGCCAACAAAGGATGTTAACGCAGTGAAATTAGACATTTAATTTGAGGCTGCTACTTATGAGGAGCCCGGGGCAAGTTTTGTGAGTGTTAGTACAGGAAAGGGCTAAAAGGAATCCATTGTTCTCCAAATACCGGGGAAGAATTCCACGGCAGTGAAATATGTCTGAGAAGTTCTAAGCTCCACCCTGAGCCTGCTGGGGTCTCCATCAGCTACACAGGGAAATGAAGGAAACCCAATACCCTGCCCTAGGGCCAAGGGCCAGGGCAAGTTGATGTCACTTATTTTGGTATTTGGGCCAAATTTCAGTGCATTCTCTTATCCAAAGCGTTTCTGGATTCTGAGGTAGATCCTGAGGAAGCAGCACGTGGAATGGGGTAGGGGTGGGAGGAATCCACTAGACAGGCCTGAGGATGAACAGTTACCTTTGACACTAAGCACTGACTTGAATATGCTTTGCAATTACGATTTATTGTGAACTTCAGCAAAGCAGAGAAGTCTGGACTCACCAAAAGGAATATTAGGATGTGAGTCGACATTTCATGACATTTATATTTACCTGCGAATTCTCTACAAGGCTTCTAAAATAAGCTCTTCCAATCGGATGCTATTTGCAAACATGCAACTTACATGCGCTTATGTCAAGAACTCGCACATAAAATACGACTCCGCTGTAATCTGTGGAGGGCAAATATTTCTGCAGCACGTAAAGGACGCTCTCACGCCCCACACACAGACCTTTCCGAGGAGAACGCTGAAGAGGATCTGCAGGGACCAACACTGTATTTAGAACAGAACCGTTCCCGCTGAGCTGCTGCCACTCTGAAACGTGGCGTCCACAAGCGTCCCTTGCGCAGAACCACAGATTCACAGTGGCCAGGGATCCGCGAGACTCAGGAGTCCCAGCCTGAACCACCAACGCCCCAGTCACTGTCCTCCCTTCGTTAATGATGCGAAATCCGCTCTGATACAGGAGACTGCAGATGTTATGAATGATCAGGGAAGGGGAAAAACCTGAGAGCAAGGAATTCCTTCTTTCCATGCCTCAAATTTTGCCCAGCTTGCACTGCCAGTTAAACATAAATATGCCCATTTCTCAGTTTGTCTCTGGTTTTCTTCCCAGTTCTGTTACCAGGCAATCTGACAGGTCTGCCCCCTCCTGGTAGAAGAATGCACTGCAGGCCACACACAGGCGATTGTAAACCATTATGCATTGTAAGAACTCTTCTTTCTAGGACTCCATGCCAGGAAACCAGAAACTGCTCCCGTCAAACGTGGCAAATCAAATTTAGCCACTTTTAACTACTTTATAATAGCACCATGTGTGTGGCTATTTATCCCAAATAGGAAATGATTTTATTACATGCAAACTATCTCCCCTCCCAGACCTTCAAGTCAGGTTCATTTGGTAAAAGTCTTAGTAATTCTTTTTTTTGCTTTTTAAAGACAAGATTTCACTATTGAACTCACTATGTAGCTCAGGCTACCGGGAACTTGTTGCAGGCTTCCTGCCTCACCCTCCCCAGTGATGGGATGACAGGCATGCCTGGCTGTCTCAGTAATTTTGACTGAATGGCTATGGTGATGGAAACCATAACATAGGAACATTTAAGTACAAACCACTGTGCATTCTCCAAGAACCTGCTTTGGGGAGTTGCAGTGCTTCTTATCATTTGTTTACTTATGTACTTTGAATAGCTCCCCTCCATCCTTTTAATTTACATTATCTTTTGTAAAGCAAAGATAAGCTTGGTCTAGACAACCCTCCCAGCTGATCCCAAATCCAGAATTGGTAGAATTCCAATGAAGGGCTTATAATTCTTGTCTGCTATGTTTTGATGAGAAGTCTCTGAGGTCAACTACGCTGCCTTAGCGAATACCCCCATACGGTCAATTTTGACATCGCCTCTTTCTTTTCCCTGCCAGGAGTGTGTTTAGGGGCAGCAATTATTGGTAGTGGCAATGGAGTGGTGGGGAGTAAGGATGGAGAGCAGATTAACCAAATCACCAAAGTACCCTTCCATCTTTTGGTTTGATCTTCTTTCCAAATACAAACACAAGAGGCAGAGAACCTTAAAGAATTTCCACCAACCTCCACTTAAGAGGACTGAATTTCATAGGAACAGAAATCTCGCTCTTACTCACTATTCCAACTCAGGTACCTAGAAAATGTCTCCGAGCGTATATCAGGCATTCAGTAAACACTGAATAAATGAATGAAGGAAAACAAACAGCCAGAAATAAATGATTTTAGGAGAACATGTTCTCCATGCCCTTTCTGTGGGGCTTAAAATACAGAATGTTTTGTTTTGCTTTTCAAAGTTAACTGAACCATAAAAAGAAACAACCAGCACATGCTCTGGAACTCGAAGATGAAGACAAAACATCTTGTAAAGGACGTGTGGCCTCCCCTCAGTATTCAGCACAGAGTGACTTCGTATTTCACCACCAAAGGTCTGCTGCCTGGGCATCAGTCGGCAGCACTGGAGGAGTATGGATCCCTGGGCTGGTGGTTCCTGCTAAGTGAGCACCCGGAATAGGATCCAGGCTGCCAGCTGGAGGGCCCCTCAACAGCTCCCTGTGAAACACTTCCAGCCAGTTTCCCAGGGGGCACACGAGAAACAGGGGCAAATAACCCCAAAGAGCACCAGAAACGATACCGGTATGCTGAGGTCAGATGCATCCGGTTCAATCATCTCAAACTCTGCAAGATGAATATTGCGCCATTCAGAAGACCCTAGACAGGGGGCCAGGGTTTGTAGCTCAGTGGTGTAGTACCTGCCTGGCAAAGGTGAGGTCCTGAGTTCGATAACCAGTAAAAAAAAAAAAAAAAAAAAGACCCTAGACAGACTTTGGGACTTAGAAGATCATTTTCTAACATAAGCAGAGTAAGAATCTCTTTCATGTTCTGGTTAGTTTTTACTATATTTGAAAGGAACTGAACATGCAAGCACATTGCCAGCTATGGAACAGGCTCCATACGTAGTAATCAGACAATTTCTCAAGCTTTTTCTCTACTGCCTAAAAGGACACTCTCTCTGAACCAGGGAGAAGCAGCTGTGGAGTCAGTTACCGTTTAACCTCAGGTTGGTGGCCCCTGGTCACACAGTTCAGATATCCGGGGTAACATCAACCAAAGGCAAGGTCCACATTTCCTACTGGAAGAAGAGCCAAGAAAAGTGCCCCTTTCTCCTGAAAGGCAGGTCCATGGCAGAAAAGCCTTTACGAAAATCGCATAGGCCAAATCATCAACATCAGGTCTGTTTTAGTTTAATTATTTTCAAAAAAGAAAAAAAAATAGGTAGGCATCCAAGGGGCAATGCAAAATACGCTCCATGTATTCTTTCAAAGGACCCTGGCACAGCTGCGGCCTCAGGGCTTCCTCCTGGTCCTGCCCCCTCCCCCTTATTCGACACCCAGTCCCCAGTACAGATTCCCCCACACGGCACTGAGATCGCCACTCCACAGGCTTTGTTCAGAAACTCAAAGTTCCAACCTTCTCCTCCTTGCTCTTCATGCTGTTGTAATCGGCGATCGTCCCTTTGACCGGATACCGGTAACATCCACTGTTAATACTACTCTGCTATTAGGAAGGGTAAACTTGAGTCTCCTGTAGGAAAACGGATGCACCTCGAGACCACCATGTTAAGTGAAATAAATCAGACCCACAAGCTTCAGTGTCACATGGTTTCTCTTACTGGAGAAACCCCACGGTAGAAATAAACTAGAAAGCAAAATAAAAGACAGATCGTAGATAGCTCTTTCGCAAATGGGGAGGGGACCAAGAGGTGGATGGAGGAGCAGGAGGAGGAGGAAGTGAGCAGAACAATGTGCTATGTGCGGGTACCAGCTCCCCACAATAAACGCAATCATTATGTACCGCACACATGGGCTAATGAAAATACATGTAAAAAACTGGCACTGTTATGAAACAGATACGTCTTCCAGCGTGCTTTATACGCACTGCATTATCTCACTTAACCTTCATGCCAAGGTCTGCTGTGTCAACATCCAGTTTTACCCATAAAGAAACGAAAGTCAGAGAGGCTGAGTACCAGAGAGATAAGCCCACTGGCAAGCACAGGGACTGGATTTCAACATCAGGGTCTCTTTGACTTCTGAAGCCAACGCTTCTGCTCCTCATACACTAAGGCTAATGTATGCCTTTCCCTTCTTCCTTAAAGGATTCACTGTTTTCAGCATTTCCTCAAATTTGAAACATAGCACCTCAACTGCCGTCTAGTTGCAAACAACTCACTCTCCATTTTTGTTTGTTTTTTTTGTTTTTTGTCTTTTTGAGACAGGGTCTCGCTATGCAGTTCAGGCTGGCCTTGAGCTCACTTTGTAGCCCAGGCTAGCCTCAAATTCCAACAATACTGCTGTCTCAGCCTCCCAAGTGCTGGGATTACAGGCATGTGCCACCACACCAGCTTTATTCTCCATTTTGACTGTGCAAAGCCTAAAAGAATACTTTTTCTTTGAGGCTGAGGACCATATCCACTGATAATTTTGATAATAAAAAATCTATTTTTCTTTTTCATTTTTCAACTTAATACAGTTCACTATGTCCCTTAAGTAAGGTGCTCTGCTGTTATTGGGAGACCAATTTTCTCTTAAGACATTATTGCAATACTATCAGGAAACCAGCTACTTAAACAGCAGGTAATCTTTTATTTCATGCATAATTACCATGCGCTATATTTTGATTTGATCCTAATGGCCCTAAGTACATTTTAAACCAACCCTCAACCTCCCCAAATGAAAAACATTTTGCCTCCTCTGTCTCACTTGTGTGGTGATGATAATTAACACATCTCAGGAAATTCGAGCTACATCTGATTAAATCATAACACACCATAAAGGTCTTTACAAGTAATCCTTTGAAGAGCCCAGCTGAGAAAATCATGAAAAGAAGAATTATGAGAAGGGAAGCTCATTATGTTTTTGCGCCTGGCACTTAAAGGTGACCCCACAAGGTGAGTGTTTTGAGCTCAGTGAACTTTCCCAGAATGCACTGTGTGCCTGAGGAAGGGGGACTGTCCACGGGACCCAACCTTCACTCACAAACACCATAATTCTGTTCAGTTCCCAGCTCCCAGATTGTTTTTGTTTTGGCCAGTGGCCAGGGAAACATTATCCTTTCTCCAGGCAAAAAGCTTCAGAGGCATTTATTGAACTAAAAAGTGAAAAATTCAGGAGACCAAGTGGTAGAGGAAGAGGGAAAGGCAGAGAGGGAAAGAGGACATACGCAGAATTAAGATGGGCTATGCTCACACCAAGTCCTCACACTGAAGGTAAGCGTTATGCACTGCAAACACACACTGGAAAGGATAAAAAATATTTCTAAAGTGAAAAATTCCTCAGAAGAGAAGTATCCTTGGACTTTTACGATTAAACGTTCAGCTCGGTTAAGTTGAGGAAATTAACATGAAGGCACTGTAAGACATGCTTACGTCTTACAATGAATGGAACCCATCAGATTTTGAGAAGAAATACCAAAATGAAGCCTGGCTTGCTGCTTCCAAAGGCCAAGGTCAGATAAGATGAGCTCATGTGTAACCGACAGAGCCACCTTCTCCCATAATGGAGCAACCACCATTATTGTTGCTAATAATAATAATAATAATTAATAATAATAATAATAATAAATACTTTATCGTTTCCTGAGTGTTTACTTGGAAATACTTAGTGCTGACTCATGAATTCTCCTAGTTAATCTTTACAACAGAGCTGAGAGTTTCTATTAACTTACAGAAGACAAAACTAAGGTGGAGTAAGTACTGAGCTGTTTGCTCACCGTCACGCGGAGACAGTAAGCACAAAGCATGGATGTGTAGGGCGAAAGAGTCTAGAAATCTCATGTGTACTAGGAGGTCCGCAGGTGACAATGTCGTACTCCATTCTGAGCTTTGCAAAGCGGGTGGACTGCAGCTGCTCTTGCCAAAGACACATTCGAAAGGCCACGTGACACGACGGCTGTGTTAACTTGCTTCTATATAGTAATCAGTTTACTACCTATAACAACCATGACGTATGCCTTAAATACACACAATAAAACTTACGTTTTTCAATGGGTCAATAAGAATCACAGCTTGAGTTCAAACTCAGGCTTACCTTACACCAAAACTCGTGCTCTAATTAAACTCTGCCTTACTTAAAGCAGTAAATATTTAACTACAGACTATGCACTGCATACAGCTCTGCTCTGTATCCTGAAGACGGATACTGATAAGCGAGCATGGAAGTCACTCAACAATATTGTGCTGAGGGAGAGCACAAATAAGTATCTGTTTCCAATGCTCAAAGACATTTATTAAGCAAAATTAAGTTCCATACCACGACGGTAAACAAAAGAAGGAAAAGCAAAAGGCAGGCCGGGTCCAAAGGGGTTTCACATCTGTATTGCGAAGACCAGACTTCTACAAATTAAAAATTAAAGAGCAAAACAAAGTGGCCACATTTATTACCAAGGGCCCTCAGCAGGCTCCAGGTCTTCTCCGAGAAGCCCTATTATTTGGAACCCAAACAAAGTGAAAGCACGAACACGCAGGGCTTGGTCGGGTCTCCATCACTACCCCTCCTCCAAGATCCTTCCCATTAACTGATGAGAATGCACGCGCAACCCAAGCAAGCTGTCCTCGGAAACTTCATGTTTCTCAGCTGAACCGCGCGTCATTTTCTGGAGCAATCTCTTCCATCTTTCGTGTGTACCATCGCACATACGGGTAAGTTACTCAGCCCTGCAAAAATGTCAACCATGGTGTGAGACCCTCCGTGTTACGTAAAGAAAAACATCTCACTTTAAAACATGCACTCAGCAACCCCGGAGTCCCAAGTTCTCTCACTTTGGAGGCCACTGTGAAACTAATCGTCATGGAGATGTTTAAGGAACTGCTTCCAAGTACTGAAAACTCTATGGAAATCCTGCATAAATCACGCCTGCTTGCCAGTCCCCTCCCTGAGTTGTGACAGATCTGGGCTGGATGGTTCTGTGCATGTGCGTGTGGGGGGTGTGAGCGATGGAAACCTTTTCAGGGAGCTTATTGAATCTTTCCACCTCCTACAGAGAACTCGGAAGAAATGCACTGTTTTTTCCAACATTCAAATGAGTGTGAATCAGAATGGCGGTTCTCACAGGACTCATCTTTTATGCGGAGCGGAAGGTCACTGACAGAATTGAAATGGATCCAAGTCGCCTTGATTAGCTGATTTTCAAAAGGCTGGAGGCAATGAGCGATGGTGTGGATGAAGAACTGACTCCAGCCTCATTCTACCCCAAAGAAGCCTGGAGAATTTTAACAAGTAACTAAACTTCTCTAAACCAGTTTCCTTTTGTGTAAGACGCAGGGAAAACCAGATGCTCTTTGGGTAGAATTCACACACTGGCAGCCTGCAGAGAGATCTGTTCAGCCCTTCCTACCCCAAGATGATTCCCATACTACAGCGCACAGGCAGGTTTCACTGCACAGTTCTCACAGTTTAGTGCACCCAGGATCTTCTAATTAGCCTCCACCTAAGCCAGGGTGACTTGTTGGACAGAGGTCTGCTCCAGGAATCCGCATTCTTGACAAGGACTCTCAAATGACTCCAGGGTACTTGATCTAGGGCCACCCATGGAGGAACAGTGGCTTAGTTGAAAGTCCTAGTAATCGTGGGTGCTTGCACCACACATTAGCAAATGCAGAGCTAATGCTGGTGGTCCAAACTCCGATTTCAGGGACCTGGGAGCGTGTGTTAGAGAAAGCGCAGCGCACACGGGCAGTATAGCCCGTCTCTGCCACATGCTGCTATTTACAAGCAGTACTAAGTAAGAACTGGGTCTTCCTGCTTTTTCCATCTGAAGAAGCAAAGGCAGTAAGGGTTATCTCCCAGAATTCCTGAGGAGATGGGGAGACTCAAGGGCTCACCTAGTGCAGTTCTTGGAACAAAGAAGATCCTCAGCTTGGCAAAGGGCTCTCCCCACCCAACTCCCTGCAGAGGCCTGTCCTGTTTGGAACCAGCTTGCTGAGCAGGACCAAGCCACCAGGTGTCCACCCAGCCTGCCTCTCGGGTCCTCCAAAAAGCAAAATGACCTTCACTTCTCCTGTTTGGAAAGAGAGTGGCCTACAGCCACCCGTCCTTGTTTCAAATCAACTACTTTTCTCAATATAAAAAAATAGAAGGAAAATGCACTGGCTACACCCCTCCCGCGGTACTATCCCATCCCCCTGCCGCCAAGACCTGAGGAACTGGGGTGAATTCCTAAAGTGGAAATTGCATGATAAACCTTGGCCCAGCCATAAAATAGAGAAAGGACTAAAGTCACAGTATAGCTACTGACCTATGTCCCATGATCAGAATCACTCAAGGGCACTCTTCTAAGAGGTAAGGGGTCCAGAGAAATCAGAGGGAAGGAAGGAAAGAGGAAGGAGAGAGGAAAGGAGGGAAGCAGGGAGAGAAGGGAGGGAGGAAGGGACAAGCATTTGAGTTTGAGGGATAAATTAGAAAAGGAGTGTTCACATTAAAATGACATTATTCTTTGAGTTTTATAAATTAATGAAGCACAAATCCAAAGTTTATAAACTGTATGATTATTAATAATTCGACTGCAAGGAAGTAAAGAAGCCATTCAAATTAATTTTTTTTTTTTTTTTTCCCTCTGGTACCGGTACCGGGAACCGAACTCATGACCTTGCGCTTGCCAGGCAGGCGCTTTTGCCGCTGAGCTAAATCCCCAGCCCCAAATTAATATTGTTAATGAAGAGCTAAAAACTGTTCACATCTTTTCCCTTCACAAAAAAAAACAAAAAATGGAATGAATTCATCGGGGTCACATAAATTACATGTGCTTTATCATCACCTGGATTGGATTCTTTTTGCAAGTGGTGCCCCTCCTTCCTTAATTTTTTTCTTTTCCCAAAAGGTCTACGCCAGCGCGTTGAGCATCACCAAGAAGGCCACTCATAACACATGACAACTGGAACAGCAGAAAAATTAAATGGAATTGGGCACCAGGAGAGGCTCCCGGATTCCAGAGAGCAGCTAAGAGCACAGGGTGCAGCATGCAACATTTTATAACCTCTGCCCATGTATTTTTCAGTCCAATAAACATTGTCAAGGAATATTTACTGTTTTCTACTTGAAAAGCAAATGTGTGGTAAGGGTGCTGCGCACACATAAAATTAGAAATAATAGGTAGACACAGGAAAGGTCAATTGCCAGTTGATGATAAATGAAACCACTCAATCCAATGGGGGAAGAAGGTGCAGTGTCAGGAGAGCAACTTCATTATATTCTAAGTGTCCATCGAAGGGGGGAAAAATGCATATATGCACACAACACACACTTGCACACACGACAGAGGCAAATGTAAAGTCTAGCCTCAGTAGCTTTTCTCTAACAGTTTTTACATGTCTCACCAGCAATCAAGGAGAAGGTCAGAAAACTAAGAACAGACTGGTGGTGACCTTAAGGCTGAACAACAGTTTGCCGACACAAAATACCAGTGGGGTATCCCTTATCTGAAATGCTTGGGACCAATAATGTTTCAGGTTTTCGATTTTGAAACATTTGCAACTATATGATGAGATATCTTGGTGATGGAACCCAAGTCTAGACATAAAGTTCACTTGTTTCATATGCACCACAAGTAAAGGGATGGGCAGATCATTTTATAAAATACTTTTAATAATTTGTGCATGAAATTGTTTCACGGAATGGAATTTGCCACTACTGGCAACACATCAGGGCTTAAAAAGTTTGAGATACTGGAGCAGTTTGGATTTTGAACTTCCACATAATGGTTGGTGTATGTGGTGGCTCTAGAATCACTGCAGAACATTCATTTTTATGAGAAGTCAAGCGCGGGTGCTTCCAAGTAGAAGTACGCACGCTCCTCTTGAGCAATCTGTTCCACGATCCAGTGCGGGCATCCCCATGAAACAATGAACGCATTACAGGAGAGGATACAGGATAAAATGGTGAGAGGCGAAGCTACACTACACACGTTCCTTCCCACGTGACTATGACTGGGAATCCTCCTAGCTTAGGGGCACTGGATGGTTTTCCATTCAGTCCCAACCAACTCTGCATTGGACCCTGTAATAATGTGTGTGAACAAGGAGACGGAAACTCTCTGACAACTCTCAGGCTCTCCTTCCCCAAGGGAAGTAATGGCAATTTGCAAATTAATAGCTATTATGCTAATTAATATCCGTACTTTACACCTCAGAAAGTCCCAAATACATCCAGAAGAAAGATGCTAGCAAAAGCTGATTTTAGAACTGAGAAGTACTTGGTGCGTATGTTCTTGTTCAAGCCAAGTTAAAGAAAACTCATGTGAACTGTTGGAAAGTCAGAAACAAATTAATGACCATAGGATTATAAGTGACTTTCTGGAGCAGCAGGAACCAGCCCCAACTGTCTATTCCCTCAATCAGTGAAGTCTTTATATAGCTGAAAAGTGTATCATTCTTTCCATCCCACTCGCTCATAAAACTATTCTCAGTATCTTCAAAAGTAACTAGGCTTGATTAATTAAATACACGGAAAATAACAGACAAGAGCTACACAGAGCTGTGGCTTTGGATTTATTTTTGTTTACATGTTATGCTAGCAGATAAACCAAGATAAGGTCAACTCAGTACGTAGCTTGAGGCAAACACAGAGCTGATTGCTGTTTGGGGTCACCAGCTAGCTCTTGTATGGCAGGCCTGTGCTCTTGGTAGCCACTGGGGACAGGGGATGTATGGTGGGGGCAGATGCATGCTCAGGGCACGGTGATGAGCGGCTCCTGATTGCTGTTTGAACTGACCCATCCTCCTTGACTCTCTGAGCTCTGAGCTCGGGCTTCTGCCTTCGTAACCCTCTCCTGTGTCCAGTATCCTATGCCACGCTGTCCCATCTGCCCCCATCTGATTAACTCAGATGAGGCTGACACCACCTCTCATCAGTGCCTAGGTTTTGTTTCACATTGCTGTCCCTCAGGTGACCCTCCCATGGTCTGCAAGCCATTTTCACCAAATCCAGGACCAGTTTAATGTTACAATAATAGAGTGCTTCCCCAAAATGCACCTGGCTTGATATAAAGCATATCCACTGTCTCCCTACCCTCTCCTCCCCTACCCATGCCACATAAAATGATCCAATTTTGACATAAAACCTCTCAAATAGGAACTAGTTTGAAAGCTGAGTCTTTGGGAAACTGAACCTCAGTGTTAGGAAGTTACAGGCGTATTCCAGTGATAAATACTTTCTGCACACAACTGGCTTTTTGCAATTGATTCCTAAGTTCGGGGGCATGTATGCTTTTGAATGTTCTCGATAATGGTGAGTCTTAAACCTTCTGAAGACAGATTGTATTTCTTTGGATCGAGCCAGAAGTGTCTAGGAACAAATCTGGTGAGGCTCCAGTTGGGGGACACCATTTGGGTCAAAGCTATAAAGTATCAAGAGTGATTTTCTGGTGTGGTTAGAAAATTAACTCTAAAGTCCTTCTGACAGATGAGTTCCAGAAATGTATAGAGCAATAACACCACCGATGGGATAAAAAATATTTTAGCCTCTAAATTGATGGCTAGATGGATATGGCTACTCCATGCTTCTCTTCCCGTAAATATGCTATTTGGCCCCTGTGCCTAGAACACAGGCCCTCTCTCTTGCTCTGTTTCCCCAAATATCTAAAATTTTCTCTTCCCTCAGAATGCATCCTTCCAAAGCCTTCTCTGAGCCCCTCACAGCGCACACTTGACATATGTTGCCCCTCTTAACATGCAGGACAATGTTTAAAAGACACCAAAATCAACAGCTTTCTTTTCTGCCCCAATATCAACCTGTCTGCTTTTTGCAAATCTCAGCTAGGTTTTAAAGTATCTGAAAGAGCAATGGCATCATGTGATGTCTCGTAAATGCTGAAAAATTAAACTCATTACTCTTTAGGTTCACCTCACATGATGTGACAAACTTATCATCTGCGGCTCTGAGTCAATTGAGGGGTAATTTTTGAAGACCCTGAAAGTGGTGACCCAAGGCCCACACGTTATTATTTTTTTAACAATAATGTAAATGCAAGACAAGGAGGGCAAACAAACTAAATTGCAACATGAGCTACAGAAGCAGCCTAGGATTTAAAAACCAAACACACCAAGCTAGTGTGCAAAACTACTTTGGTAACTTGGAGAAACAGTTTATCTCAGACCAGAAAAAGTTATGGAAAGATGTATTCAGGCCCATATTAGCACTATTTCTCAATTCATGAGAAGTACGCACCAAAAGCTTATAATGAAGCATGATTCTCTGCATCAAATTCCCTTATCTCCCACTAAAAATCTTATGCAAGTTACCTCCCGCCCGTGAATTCCCCTTGTGGCCATGCAGCCAACAGAAATCCGTGTTTCTTTCCACCACGATATGGATAAAACATGAATGGCTCTGGGAGGCTGAAGCAAGAGGATCACAAATTCAAGCCCAGCCTGGGCAAATTAATAACTTAGTGAGACCTGAATCAAAATTTAAAAATAATAATAATAATAGTAAAGAGCTAATGGATGTAGTTCAGAGAGAAGGCCCTGGATTCAATTCAATCCCCAGTCTCCCTCCCTCCCTCCCTCCCTCTCCCCTCCCCCCACACACACATGGAGGCATGGAAGCTTCATTCACACATGGCCACACACAGGAGACAATGGGAGAGGGGTCCACCCACAGCAGCTCAGGCTGCAGCATGGCCGTACAGCGGGCTGCTGTGGCAGGGAGTGGATCACAGATGAACGTAACCTCCTGGGTGAACCTCAGAGACACGACCCTGGGTTACAGAAGTGTCTCAGTCACTTTCCTCATCACTGGGTCACAGCACTCAACACCTGCAGCTTAAAGGAGGGGTTTACTTTGGATCACAGTTGTAGTGGTCTCCGTCCATAGTTGGTTGACTCCAAGGTAGGAAAGCCTGGCAGGGGAGCAAGGCAGAGAAGAGCTGCTCACAACATGGTGGACAGGACGTGGAAGGTCACGGTGACTTGACTTTTCAGACCAGGCCCCACCTCCTTGAGAGAAGTCAGCTAAAAACCCACACCATCCAACCATCTTCCAAAAGTCCTACCTGTTATCACACGAGGCTTTAGGGAAACATCTAGATACAAGCCGTAACAGGAAGTCACAGAGTGCATGTAGCAGGGTTCCACACGTGAGACATCTAACAGCACACAAAAGAAAGAACTCAAAGAGAATGTACATGGAAGAAGAAGAGGAAAAGAGGAACAGGAAGAGGAAGAGGAGGAAGAAGAGGAAGAGGGGACTCTTGTCTAGAGGAAGGCGATGGAACACATGCTGGCTCACTCTCTACTACAGAAGGCTCTGATGATGAAGTGGAGATGCTACACTCGAATGGAAGTGCTGTGCACCTCACTCCAGAACTGAGGCCCCAGGATTTACTAAAAGACAGTCCAGGATCCTCACTGAAACGTGGGTGTCTGGCAAGCCTTGGCTTAGTGATTTCTGAACAACCACACTCTGGCTCTAAGACCTCACCATTCCACTCATATTTTACACACACCCTGTGCTCAGTGGTCACAGAATGAACAACGAGCTAACGAATTAATAACTTTTCTCATCCCTTGTCAGCCTCCCCCAGCCAGTACATCACCCCTTTGGAATGTTAATGCAAATGCTGGGACACACAGCAGAATCCAGGGGCCACTGTCAACTATGTCAAAGTCTTTCTTATCTGAAATTCTCTCCCCAGAAGTCACAATGTTTCTAAACTAATGGAAACAATAAAGCAAGGGAGGGAGGGAAGAGGAAAGAGGAAAGCAGAGGGGAGGGGAAGGGGGGCTGAAGAGAAAATGGAAAGGGAAGGGAAGGGAAGGGAAGGGAAGGGATGGAAAGAGGAAAGAAAGTGCGTTGTATTTCCGGGTGGGGGATGGCGTGGGGAGAGGCTCCCTCCTTGGGAGGATGAGTACTGGCACATTCCCAGGATACCCAGAAAGATTTCTCTGCAAATGTATTGCAGCTGCGTGAGTCATGCTTTTAGCTGTGACCTCCTGGGACAGTTTCTGGTGATTATCACCAGCAAACAGAGACTGTGGGAGGCTAGGTTTGGTTTGGGGCATGGCCCATCGTTTCCTAGAAGTAACACCAGCAGCCAGAGCTGGAGGCAGCATGCTGGACCTGTGAGAGACCCCCCTGATTCCCGAGGGTGACAGAGGCAGGGAAGAAGGAAGGACAGAGCTGAAGAGCTACCCTGGGTCCCACCACCAGACACAATGGACATGACTCCACGTGACATGCTTGTCCCACAGCCCTTGCCACTGCCCCAGGCCCTAGGAGATGGCGCATGTGTTGAAATGTGTAGAAGAGATCAAAATGAATCATTTGGTCTCCACTAGCTCCACCCACCACTTACTTCTGTCCTCAGTACTGACTAGAGGACAGAATAACGGGGGTGGCAGTCAGGAGGGGAGGCAGCAAAGATCCTGGGGCTGAACCTGATTCCTAATGCAAAATCAAAGAATCAAAAAGGAAACAAGAGAAAAAAACCAGAGTGCCACGGCCACAGCCGGCAAGAGGGTAGCAACAACACGGAGAGGACAGCTGCCCGGCACATTCAAGCATCAAGACCAGATGACGCAAGGCCTGCGCAACATGTGTAACTCTCCACAGCAGAACAGCCCACATTTTGGACTGTTTAACTCTACTCTGACCTGGGTGGTGATCTCGCCACAGTTCTGTCACAGAAGCGTGCCAGAGACTCCTATCAAGGACCACAAGGTATCTAGACCACTGGGTCTACGAGACGCTCAAGGCTAGAAAATAAATTCCCACTTATCCAAACTCTCCTTATCCATCTACACCCCAATACGCCCTGCAGGAATTATCAATGACGCATTAGGACCTCAAGTGTAGATGCCATGGTCAAGGCAGCAAAGCTGTAGCGAAGAGACCACCATGATGTATGGCACTGGGCTTCCTGCTTGAGCCTGCTATGAACTCAGAGTCGGTGTCTCACAAGAGTTCCTGAGTGCAGAGGCTGGCTGCCACCTCATAGCCAATCTCACGTCCCCAAGTTGATGAGAGAGAGAGAACGACACAGGTGAAAGAGTCTAAGGGGAAGGAGGACCTGGGTCATCTTCAGTCTTCTTCCTTCTCATCTTCCCCATCCCCACTGAAATCCAGGGTGAAACCCATTCCAAATCCTCCTCCAAAGTGAGCTTCCCTCCCCTACCACTGGCCACCACATCTGTCATCTCCCAGCTCAAGGTACCATCACAGCTATCCCTGCCTAGTTTCTGCTCATCTCCATAAAAGCAGGCAGAACCTTTTTCTAACACAAAACATAGCATGCCCCTTTCTTCCTGTATAATTCTCAATGGCTCCCCGGTACTCAGACACTAAAAAACCCTGGAAAACTATGGGCAAGGGGGCCCTTAGTTATTCTGCAACCCCATCAGGACACAGCTTCCAGTTCTCCCATGTGCTTCCTTTGTACTTGGAGTATTCTTCCTCCAACTCCTCACAGGTCTGGTTCATCCTGAATTTCTCTTTCTGCTCAAATGCTACCTCCTTTGAGAGGCCTCTGGTCCATATCTCGAGTCACTGTGCAGCCCTAACACCCAGCACATTTTCAATCGCTACATCCTGTTTGCTTCTCCTGCATCATAGCGAATTTTTTAATGGTAAGGTTCCCATGCACACTTATTAAGTTCTAACTTGAAATAATTGGTATTTTCTGTCTCTTGCAGCAGAATGCAAGCTTCAAGAATGCAGAAACCAGGGCTGGGGATTTAGCTCAGTGGCAAAAGCGCCTGCCTGGCAAGCGCAAGGTCGTGAGTTCAGTTCCTGGTACCGGAGAAAAACCAAAACCAAAAAAAAAAAAAAAGAATGCAGAAACCATAGTAGTTTCTCAGCAGTGTTCCCTGGAACACAGTGCAAGTCCCGGCACACGGTGAGACACAGGAGTGACCCTCGTGCTGCAGGAATGACCTCTCTTTTCTCCTCACTCTAAGCAGCATAGCAGAACTCCTAGGAGTCACCACACTGCCCTGAACCCACCCGCTAAATTTTAGCTTATGAAGCCAGCTACGGAGCACCTATTTCTCCTTTGGGGAGACATTCACAGGTAGGGGTCCCTTATCCAACATGCACAACTAATGCCACTGTTCAGATCCTCATGACAAACTGCATACGGCCCCTCAGCCAGTTTCCTGGTTTTCAGCACTGGGCTCTTTTCCAGACTTAATGTATGGAAATCCCACTCGGAAAGTTTGCTAAAGAACAAGGACCCTCATTCCATTTAACCGCCATCCGGGTTCTAACCCATTGGTCTGCATTTTAACCCCCATGGTCTTTCATTAAGGAAGGTTTGTTTGCTCGGGTGGTTTTTTTTTCCAGAGTCAATTCCTAAGTGGAAACTCTGCTTTGGTTTTCCACCACTGTTTTCACAGCAGCCGGAGGACAGAGGCTACTGTCCTTGCTCTTGTAAACAGAAAGGCCAAGCTTCAGTTCTCAGCCACCAGGACAAACACACACCCCTGCGGGACGGCGGCCACATGCAGCGAGCGTGCACCGTGGGCCGGCCACACAGAGGAAGCAGCTGTCTGCTCACTATGACTGCACAGTGGTTCGTGCAAAAACCAGCCCTCAGATGCGTTAGTGGCTTCCTTCAAAACGGTCACTTTCACGAGCTTATTGATTGCTCACACACAGCTTCTCCTGTAAAGACTCCCTGCCTAAGTCTCAAGAAGGAGGCCATTTATGCAAACCCATTTAAAAACTTGCCTCTGTAGGAAAACTTCCATGGACATCATGATATTCATAAGAGGCAAACTCTTTATATGAAACCAGCAACACTGGGAGTTTTAAGTGCTTTCTTTACTGTTGTTTTTCAAAAAGGCTATCGACCCCACTCTACTCATAGGGAAACTACAGTAATTCAGACAGGAGGGAGGGCTGTAACTAATCTTTGTGTCGTCTATGAAGAAAGAATCACTAAGCAAATTATAATGCATGAATAAGGTTGTTCCAAGAATAGATAAAACACTTGGCAGAAACTATTTTAGGTCTCCTCTAGTACTCTGGAGCTATCCATTAATTTATAAACAGTTGATCTACTAATTACAAAAACTCTTTATGTATTCATTCAATCAGGTCCCTGAGGCAAGCAACTCAGCCTGAGCCCACTGGCCGATGGAGACTGATTCTTTGTACCTCAAAGAAGCACTTTCTTTCTGGAAGCAAGATGCATCTCATTTTCTAAAGTTTAAAGGTGGGCATGGTGGAGCACACTTGTAATCCCAGCAACCTGAGAGGCTGAGACAGGAGGATTGCTGCAAGTATAAGGCCAGGCTGAGCTATAGTCAGTTTAAGGCCAGCTTGAACTACAAAGCAAGATCCTGTCTCAAAAAACAAAAACAACACCAACAAAAAGTGTAGGGATTTTTTTGCACATCTTATCTGAATATGATTCCCCCCTTTATTAGTTTTCCACTGCTGCTACAATAAATCACCAAAAACACAGCAGCTTAAAGTATCACCCATTGTGTAGTTCAGGGCTTTGCAGTCAGAGGTCTGGGCAGTGTGGCTGATTCTTCTGCTCACAAGACGGATCGCCCTAGCCATTCCCCAAGCACAGGTGGCCCATGGTGTTGAGCTCCTTGGGGCCATACAGCTGATGTCTGCTTCCCCGCTGCCTGGCAGGCAGGGGCCGCCCTCACTTCACAGAGGACACCAGCACTTCTTACAGTCCCTGCCCGTTCCCACAAAAACCTTCTCCATCACTGTGTGAATCTTTCTCAGAAAAGGCGTCTAATCTCTGCTAAAGGTTCAACAAACAGATGCAGGTCCACACAAGACAATCTCCAATCTTAAAGTTAGCGGCTTAGAATCGTCATTCCATCCTCAATGATCTCTTCAGAGCAACACCTACGTGACTGTCCAATGCAGTAACTTAGGAAGATGTGTGTCTACCAGTGTGGGGAGATAGTGGAGCCATTTTAAGTTCTGTCTCCCATCCATTATTCAAAATCAGTATTTTTTCACAAGATGAATAATAAAAATACGTTTGTTTCCTACCCTGTTCTTCTGCTCTTGACTTCAACGGTCTTAATACTTCAGTGAGGCTGGTGAAATAGGAAGCCCTTCCCTTGCCCACAAAAAGGATTTGTTGTCTTCCCTTTTCTTGGTATAGGAGATTAAACCCAGGGCTTTCGCTCTGAGCTACATCCTCAGGCCTTTTTCACAGGGTCTCCCTAAGTCACACCAAGTTGCCCAGGCTGAGTCAAATTGTCTCCGCCTCCCAGAGTGCTGGGATTACAGCTATGGTCCCCTTAAAGACAAGGCCTGCCTTCCTTTTCTAGCCTCTCTGTTAACTACCACCAGCTCAAAGGAATCTCCACTATCAGCCTCAAATATTTGGGATAAAAATAAGAATATGCAAATGTTAACAGGCACACTCAGTAGCAATCGCTTTGATGTTACATGTATGCAAACACTTCATCTCTCCCTTTCCCTTCAAAAACTGGAAGTGGTCCTGGTACAAACAAAATCATTCTAGGCATTAAAAAGTTAAATATCCAAAGTGATAGGGGCTGGGGATTTAGCTCAGCGGCAAAGCGCCTGCCTGGCAAGCACAAGGTCATGAGTTCGGTTC
>NW_004955417.1:23959481-24067759 GCF_000276665.1 Chinchilla lanigera
TGTGCACACACACAATGCAAAGAGCTAAACAAATGGTTGTGTGCTCGTTTCCAGGGCTAACAGTGACAAGCGCGCAGAGGCACTGCTCTGAGTTGTGGTCACACACCCTGCCTGGCCCGCTGTGCTCTGACTCTCCTATCTTGCTGTCTTCATTTTGCCCGTGGTTCCTCTGTGTTCTCTGGTTCATTCCCACCCTACTGGAATCGCCAGAGTATGTACATAAATGAGAAATGGCAAGAAATTCAGCAAACCTTGCTGTGTGGCAGGCAAGGGGAGCTGAACCAACAAAACACAGGTGCCTGTGATAGGACAGAAGACAAGGGGCAACACGCAGGTGGCCATCAGGAAAAACAGCTCAGTGTGGTGGTGGTATGGGCTCAAGCTGTTCATGAGGTGTGAAAGTTGAGGACACCTTGAGCAAAAGAGGAAGACAGCATCACACAGAGACCTCGGGACTTGCCCTGCAGTCCATGCTGCCGGAAGAGAACTCAAAGTCCAGCCGGCAGTACGGGAAGTAGAAGGCCTGCATGGTGGCCAGAGTCACACCAGGTGGATGAGGAGCCACTGACAGGAACTGATGTGAAGAATATCTGGACGGGGCTGATCAAATGAAAAAGGACATACTGAGTGTGTGGCTAGGGACAGACTGCCTGGGTTGGAGTTGCTAAACAGGACCCAAAAGACAGATGGTGCTGATCAGAAGCTGGCTGGTGAATCCCCAGCCATCAAAATGAAAGGGCAAGGAAAGTTTAATTACTTGAAAAGTGAGTATTAACCAGAAAAGCCTGGACCCTCCTGAAAGCTGCTGCCAGTGAGACAGTGGTGGGGGGAAGAAGATCTGAGGTGGGTGGGCTCCTGCCAGCTCTGTCACCCTCAGCCCTGAGGAAAGGTCTCCCAGATGTGGGGTCAGAGATGCCCAGCTCCTGAGAGCCGTGAAGCAACTTAGTAACTGCTCCTTGGAACTTCTGCACGTAGAACCGCTAAACAAAGGAAGTAATCAAAAGACAAAGGAAGTAATCAAAAGAGCTCCTGCTGCTGCTGCTCAGCTCTTTGGAGACAGAGAGGGCCCTGGAAATATGGGACACTAACAGAGCCACGCCCACGCATAGCCCGAGCTCCCCAAGGTGCAAACCACACATCTCTCCCCCAGCGTTCTTCCTGCCTGGCACGCAGCTGCTTTCAGTGTGGGATTTCCCCCCAAGCTCCGAGGGAGAAAGCCTGCAGGCGCTCATCTCGCCTGTTAACACCATGTAACTGAGTCCCCAAGGGAGGGCTCTGCAGCACTGCAGAGAGGCTCTGCGAGGCACCAGCACTGCCAGGGTGCTCCAAAAGTGACCCCTGGGGACCAAAGGGTTCCTGGTGTTGCAAAGCAGCCTCCACTGTCCCCGCTGCTGGCTCTAAGCATAGAGAGAGTCTATGAGCGAATGAGACACTGGGGTGGTGGGTACCGGAATATCAGGAGAGGAGTACACTAGAAAACTTTACCTGGAAATCTAGAAATGTAAACTGCATTGGAATTGATTTTCCCAACTTTGGACAAAGAGGAATGATGGGGGTGGGTGTCCGCATCCACTTCATGAGTTCCTTTTCAGCCAAAACTTACGCTAATCAAGGTAATGTCAACTACTGGCCCGTTGGCCAATTATCATGTTTTGTGGTTTAAACAAATCTAAACTGTTCAAAGTGATTCATAAATCATTTTTCTACTAATGCACTAAGTTATAGCTTTACACATCTCCCCCGGCCTGCTACCCTTGTACTGAACAATACAATTTGATGTTGTGTCCTTGTTTTAGCAACCGCAGACCGAACTTTTCCTCTGACATGAGCTTCCTGTCTCTCTCTGAATAAAGACAGTGATGGTCCCTGAGCAATAGGCAATTCCTAACAGTTGCTGAAAGCCTCCTTACTGTATCACCCTAAGTATTCGGAGTGAAAATAAAAGCTGCGCACTGTCAGGATTTCACACCCAGGTCCTTCCCGGAAATCAAACTGTATCCACGAATTTCTCTCTGTGATGCCCAGGTGAACCCCATGCATGCATGTACATATGTGTGCACACACATACATGCATAAGCACACACGTAGCCACACATGCACACGCATACAAGCTTTGCACAGCGCTCCTCCTCTCTGCCCTCAGTATGAAGCCTGGTAGCTGGTCCTTTTCTCCTCTGCAGCACTTTTTCCTTCTGTCCCGCACCTCCTTCTCTGCCCTTACACAGAGTGAAGGCCACGTCAGGGCAGGCACAGGACAGTGTCCACAATGGGACACAGTGATTTCTTGAAAGCATGGAACTAAGAAACATCCACTCCAGGACACAAGCTCCCTTGAGCAGATCAGGCGTTCAGTGTCCACACAGAAAACCGCCAGGGTGGCCACTGCTCTCTGCTCTGCACCCTTTCCTGTCCGGTGGGCAGGGAATGGGGAAAAAAGAAGTAGTGATTTCAGTTTGACTTTTCTGCTACTTGAATGCTGTTATCTTGCTCCAGGGGAACTGAACCATACCTTACATCTATGCTGGAGGACATTAGAGAAAAACCGCTCATAAATGAGAGAAGAACTCAAGACAGGTTAAAGAAGACAGGGAAATACGCAATGTTAAAATTGTACTTTTAAGAAAACCGCAGCTTCAGGACATAATCAAAATTAACCAATTAACACTTGTTTTGTTGCCTATGAGACTACTCATCCCAAAATTCCTAAGAGTCTTAAAAGACACAAAGAGCCTGCAAATTGAGCCCTGGTCTCTCACCTTTACCTCAGGAATTTTCTCCCATTACCACAGATTGACCGACTGCGCAGACTTCTACCCTGAGACCTCATAAATTCCCCCAGCTCCAGACCCTAAGCATCTCAGCCTGGAGGGGCGGCTCCTGTTCCTCTTTGAATGTGCTCTTCTGCTTAATAAATGTGCAGTGATCGCTTTTGTGTGACAAGTCCATGAACCTACTCCGTGGGGGGAAGCAGGGCGAGTTGAGGTCCCCAGCTCCCCCCTGGAGGGCCCCCATCTGTTGACATCATGATAACCAGATCCTGGATCACACACGACACTCAGAATATCAGGACACTCAGAACAAACCGCCAAAGGGTGAACCAAAGCAAATGTCAAGCTTCAAAATGCCGAGTGCACAATAAGGCGTCTAATCATGATGGTTCTCAGGGACAACTTTCCAAGAGAATTATTTCCTTAAAAGGATGATTTTCATCAGAGTTCATCCCTCAAAATAAAATACTCACAATGCCTGGTGTCCGTCAGGACAGTGACAGGCATGGACCCTCGAACCTAAGATTACTCCAGTCCTCGTCTTTTTTTTTCTTCTGCTAATAACACTTCAAGTTGTTCCACAAGGTAGTTAGAAGGGCTAAACCTTATTTTTTTGGGCCAGAAGTTAAAATTTTCTGGCATCACTATCCCACCTATTGATGCCTTTCTTCACCGTTTCTTTTATACAGAATAATTCTAGGACTAAAAGACCAAAACCCATTAATCCCGACCACTGCCTGCATGACCATGTCCCCAAGGTCAGCATGTTCCACACTCTGGCTTTCAGTATGAAGAGAAAATTCAAATTAGAGATGAGCTATAAATCGCTTCCAGAGAAAGCTTTGCATTGAGCATAGGTTCATTTCCTGAAAACTTCTCTGGTGATCTCATAGGTTCTTGTTATAAACCACTTATAAAAATGAACACCAGAGACACGGGGCTAGCGGTTAACAGGAGGACTCATCATACATCTTGAGGGTGCCACAACCAGAGCAAAGTTGCCACTGTTGAGCATGAAAGCTTACTATGTTATAGGCAGCTAAGTTAGATAAAATATTATAGGCAATCAGATGGAGCTGGGCCCTCCAAGGAGCCAGTGCGGAAGATGAGATACCTTAAAACTGTGGGAGACAGAAGCACCTCCACTGTGGGCCAGATTTCACAAAAAAGGATAAAACAAACTCACCCACATACTTCCTAAGCATAAACATCAAGGATTGATATTCTAAACAGGTATCAATCACTTTACAAAAGCCAGGAAGAGCCACTAACCCAATCCCGCACATGAAAAGACCCTACTCTGTATTTATGCCCGCTTGCTACATGACTTGCTTCCCTATTTGATCCCGATTTAATCGATTTTACTGAGCAATTATACTCGTAACCTTATTGGCTGACCATAGTTTTGTCCCACCTCATGCCCACCTTGGAATTTCCCATTTTTCCCACCTTGGACCTGCCTCATGTCACGGATTTGCTCTATAAAAATCTCGCGAAAAGGCAGGGTCCTTGGCAATCCACTCAGGACCCCTTCTGTCTCTCTCTCAGACAGAAGCTTTCTTTCCCCCAATAAATATATTCTGCTCTTAACCTCCCTTGTTCCTAAAATTCACTCTTCACTTTTAGAGAACACGAACTCATACAGGACATCTACAGGTTGGGAGTTTCTTTTCCCCTAATCAATTACACTTCAAAATGACTTTATCATAAAGATTGGGCTTTGGATTTTCAATGTGGTCACAACTGCTGTGCAATTAGGGTAAACAAAAAGGCCTTTGGAGGGGCAAATTCCAGCCAGTTTAAGGCACAAGTACGGCTTTAAAGGTTCACAACTTGAGAGGCAAGGAGAAACCACCCTACTGTAAATAACGTTCTCTCCAGTACTTCCGGCCTGCACACAGCAAAATCTCTAGCCCCTGAAGTTATTTGTGAGGTCATTTCTTTAGCAAATACCTCACCGGAGGTAGAAGCAATAGGAACCTGAAGGAAAAAAGAACTATGAATGGAATGATTGATTTTATCTTCAAACCTGCTCGGGCTGGTTCTATTTCAGTGGCCAACTTTCACAGACACTAGACTGAAATCACTAAGAGGAAAATTCTTCCAGCAACCTCCAGACATTGGGAAAACCCCAGTGCCTCCATCTCTCTCTTAAAATGCAGATGGCTGTGGAGAGTGAGAAACACAGCTGTGCCCTGCCAGTGCTGCCCCATGGGGGAAGCGGCCCAGATGTGGGTTCAGGGCAGGACAGGCACCTCACACACAAAGAGGAGCACGGAGCTAAACACGCACAGGGAAGCACAGCTGTACAGTGGGTCTCACCAGGCAAAGCAGGTACAGACCGTTCCTTATGTCATGGGGGGAGCACGTGAGTCAAATCCTAGGCTTAGGTATAAGTTAAAGCTTGATTTAAAAATCCCCTAATACACTACCTTTCACAGGACAGGAAGTCATCCACAATTAATTTAACAAAGAAAATTCATACTTGGGATACCACTAAGCAAAGGGAAATGGATAAACGAGGAGAAGGTTAAGGCTGCAGACCAAAGTTCAAAAACAAAGTCTTTCATCAGTATTTTAAAAACATGATTTCAATACTCTATGCCTCAATATCCCTGCTGGTCCTGGTGTCTGTCACACATGGGTATTTTTTGAGGATTAATTCAGTTATTGCACATACACCACTGAGTGGCATCATATCATTAAACTTCAGTAAGGACTAGCTGTCAGCCAGGTGTCATGGCACATGCCTGTAATCCCAGCATTCTGTGAAGCTGAGGCAGGAGGATCTCAAGTTGAAGCCCAACCTGGGCAACTTACCAAGGACCTGTCGAATGAATGAGTGAATGAATGAATGAATAGGCCTAGGAATGTAGCTCAGGCCATGGGCTTAATCCCCAGTATGAGAGAGGGAAAAAAATTAGCTATTACTATTGTAGTAAAATCAAGTTTTTGAAATAAAAGATTTTTAACCTTTAGAATGCACAGGCTCACTACATGAGGGTACTCACTGGTAATGCAGGTTCCCGGGCCCAGACCCCCATGATCCCAATTCAGAATTTCTGGGGTAAGGGCAGGAGTCAGCACTTCGCATGGTTATCTTGGGGGTGCTAACCTGAGGGTGCCCACACCTCACTTTGAGAACGACTGCCCTGAAAGGTTCCGGGGGAGCTGCGGGGATCTGAAGAAGACAGGACCCAAGGTAGAGAGAGGGGTGCACTGATCTGCTGTGCTCTGCTCTGCTGCAGGGTGCTGGGCCCTGGAGACAGGAGCAGCCCCAGAGGTGAAGCTGGGAGCCTCACCCTGTGCTGCGCCCGTGACATCCGGCTCGACAGGAAGAAGGGCAAAGAGGAGGCACCCAGGGCACAAGTGAGCATGGATTCCTGCTCGCCCGTCCTCCAGGCCGGCGGACAAGCAGCCTCCCAGGCAGGGCGGCTGCTTCCCAGCTAACAACTTCAGTAACAGCTCCGAGTTATAAAGTGCTTTTACTTTACCCACAACAACTCTGGAAAATGTACAAGGATTTGCCTTTACACAGGAAAACCAATGGAGGTTTTAAAGAGAAGAGAAATCACATCCCTCAGTCACAGCAGAAGCAAGACCAAGCAGGTTCCACTGGCTCTCACAGGAAAATACAGAAGGGATTCTGCAGGTTTGGGTCCCGCCCAGCCTAAGCCGCATTTCTGTGGCCTGGAGTACAAAACAGGCTGCGAAGGTGTCTCCCTGCTCGCTTGCTCTCACTGCCCCTCCCCAGCACGGATTATTTGCATTCATGTTTGCTCCCGTGTGTTTTGTGTGCGCCCCCACCACGCTAGCCTCTCCTTGAGAGCAAAGACCCCTAACCACCCCGCTCATAACTGCTGCCCTGGGCCTCAGGGTGGATGGAGCATGCGGAGCTCACCTAATCATTCTCTTTCACTGGCCAGCTCCAGGCCCATTCTGTTTAACTGTCTGGCTCCTGTGGGAAGCCCAGCCGAGCATCATTCACAAACTGCCACGTCACAGACAGGTGTCTGGGAGAGTCACCCACCCGACCACTCCAAAGACAGACGCCCCACAGATGAAGACAACTTTCCTCCTCAACATTCATACCAAGAACAGGGACCGACCACACCCCAGTGAAGGGTGCCTGCTCTTTCCTCACCAAGTGACTCCGGCGACCGCAACTAGGCTGCAAATCCAATGTCTCTGCTTTTGTGAAAACGGCCAATGACCTTTGGGAAGCCAGGCTGGATCTCCTTTTCCCATAGCAGAAGTGCACTTTTCCTGCCTCTGAAGAAACTAACCGTTCAGGAAAGGGGAGCGATTCTTAGTTCAAACAACTGGCTTCACTTTTAGCAAATTCCAGAGGACTGAGCCCACCCCATGGCCGGGCAGAACCACCATCTAACCCAACCTAACGAAAGTTGTCCAAGAAAGAAAAGCAGATTCCTCCGCCGGAGACATCGTGACACATTCCAGCCTACTGGTAAGTGGGCCTTTATACATATTCACCTGAATGTGGATTTGGATGACTTCCGTGAGACCCTCAGCACACTGAGTGCTCTGTCGCCTTGCTTGCCGTAGGCAGAAGCCTTTCTTTCCCACCTCTTCTTTTTTGGAGAGATGGAAGACACCTCCTGCCACTGCACCTGCCTAGCAGGGAGGCCCTCTCTATCCAATCTGCAAATAAAAGTAACAGTGGGGCTCAGGTGTCCAAGGACTCCACAGGTGGTGACACGGTTCATGACAACCACACACCAACACAAGAGCCCGTCCTGGGCTTGGTGCTGGGCGTGCACCAGTTGTCATCTTCCTACCAACCAGGTGCAGACAGTGTTTGCTACGCCTGCTTCACAGATGAGAAAAACTGGATATGTCGAGGCTGAGCCACCTTCTCAAGAGCCACCGCTAGGCCGGAGGAAGGTTTCCAACCCAGTTCTCCCAGACCTCTTGTCTTCAGTGTAGAGACATGTTCTCCAACTATCGTTTTATGAAGACTCACTAAATCTGGAGCCTGAAAGGGGGTGCTGAGCCCTGTCACGGAGGAGGAAGTAAGCCACAATAACGCCACCACCAGCACCCCTAGCATGGCCCCGGGCAGCCACCCTGCACATCGCAGGCAGCTGTGAGCGCAGGCTCGCACGACCATCCTAATTGGAAAGGAAAGCTTTTGGCTGGTGCAACATTTTTGGCTAAGACAAGCGCCTCACCTATAAAACATGTTGTCAGCTGCTCAAAGGGTTCCTCCCCTCTCCGGAGTGTTCCTCTCCTGCCCTCCGTCTCAGTGAAAGCAGTGGCTAAGGTAAATATGGCTCAGGCCTCTTAGGAAGAAAAGTCTCATATAAGTGCATAGAAGAATTATTGCCCCAACTTCGGAAGCCTCCCAAACATGGTATAAACTCTTCCTTATGCTATTGTAAATATTAAGGTTTGCATTAAACATTCAAGAGAGCTGCTCTGGGTACATAATTAGAGAGAGCAAATATTTGTTCAAATAAGCCTCCATGGGACCTCCCCTTTTCAAGGAGCTAAAAAAAAAAAGTTCCAGCAGACGGACACAGGATGCAAAGGCTCAGCCCCAAATCTTCTCCTAGGCCTGCTTACTCTACTCCTCAGAGACCCATGAATCTTCTTAACAAAGAAGAGGCTTCGGGCCTCATCCATCAGCCCAGCACTTTCTCTCAGGCCTTGTGAACTTCAGCTCCCTGCAGAGGTACTGCGGGACGCTCTTCTGCTCAGGCATCTATGTGGGAGACTCTTTTGCACCAGGCAAGATCATCAGCCCCAGCCAAATAACTCCCAGTGGGGAGGAAGTGGAGATATTCTCCCCGCCTGGAATGGGACCTGGTAACAACGAGGCTGGGAGCCCAGCAGGGCTGTAAAGCAGACGGCTGCAGACACTGTCATCTTCATCTCTCCATCCAAGAATGCCTTCTTATCCCACAATGGTGACACTGTGAAGCAGAAAAACACTGCATTTTCTACTCTACTGTCATCTCGGAAAGCTCGCTATTTCAGCTTCACAGACAGCATCTTGCTGATTTTACTTCTTTCGTGCAGCAAAACTCTGGCTTCTGACTAGAGGGGACACACAGAGTTGAGAAACCAGGTAACCTTTATTCTCTGGAAGAGAGATATTTTCTAGAGACAACCTGTTGAGCAATTTGGGGGGTGGATCAGGAGGAGGAAATATGTATTTCTCTTTCCATTGCTTTCTCTTCCCCTCCTTTAGTTGACTCCCTTGATAAATGATCAGAGAGCTGCAAGCCGCTCTACTTGCTTCCTGCGGACTGTTACTTTTTAAAACAACAGAAGCCATAAGGAGGTGCACGTTCACTCATTCACATCTATGATGATCAACAGAGAGAGAGACAGAGCGGGAAAACGCAACTATGGATGGAGCCACATTAGCGCTGCTCCAAAAAAAGGCGCTAACCCGCTCAGAAAGTCGATAGCAAAGGCACAGCAGTGGCGCCTGTACAAAGTCTCACCATTTCCTGTGACAGAGAAGAAAGAGACACAGTCAGGCTGTCAGTGCCTGATGTCACAACCCTGGGCTAAAGGGGCTGCAGCTGGACAAAGCAGACACTTGTGTCTCTGGCCTCTCGGGATGTGCAGCGCAGTCAGGCCAGCCTGGGTATGTAAGTACTTGAAGAATTAACAGTACAAACACAGGGAAGGAAGGGTCAGAATCCAACCCTAAAGGCACGCTGCAAATTCTGCCATGTCCAGAAGAGGGGTATATTAATGGCATATTACCATAGGCTTTTTAGTGTCCATTGGGGCAGAAAGTCTAATTGCTCAAGCCAGTGTTTCCCAAAGCATGTTTCATAGAAGAACACCAGAAACACAGCTGTCATCAGATCCAGCATATTCACCCTTGACACCATCACAGCCTCACCTGGAGACTCCGACACAGACTGATGCCTTTAAGGCAGGGAGCTTGAGAAAGGAAACCTGCATAACCGCAACTAGCCTGGTTTCCCCCGCAACTTCCTCTAGCCATACAGCCTGCTCACAAGGCCTTGGTTGTCTGGCAGAGACTGCTTTAGGAAAACAAGAAGCAAAAATGACAGTATCAGCCAGTGTGGCGGTGCAGGGCTATAATCCCAGTACTCTGAGAGATTGAGGCAGAAGGACGGCTAGCTCAAGCTCAGTCTGGGCAATTTAGCGATTTAGCAAGGCCCTGTTTCAAACTAAAATCAAAATAAATTTTAAAAAGGAGTAGGAATGTAGCTCTGTGTGAAGCCCCAGTGACCCTTTCTAATTCTCATCTCAGCCCTAAAGCTGCCAGGGGAACCCCTGGCTATTGCTTCTTTCCATATATTGCAGCTGCGGGATAGGGGGAAGTCTCCCAAAACATATGGATAAAAAGATAAAAAGGCAGTCAAGTTCTCAGTGCACCTCAGCAAGTATCACCTCTAACAGCAGACTCCAGAATGGTGCTGTCCAGGAGGGTAGCCATAAGTCACCACTGATCTTTAAATTTACTAACATTAAAAACTGAGCCCCTCATTTATGCTAGGCTTTTCAAGGACTCAAAATGCAGGCATAGCTAATGGTTACCATCCACCTTTCGTCATCACAGAAAGTTCTGTTGGGGAGTACTCCTCTACAAACAAATCATAGGTTTAAATGTAAAGGCAGCAGATGTTGGAAATTTTCACTGAAAGGACTCTCGCTCAGATTTCTGGAGTCCTGTATTTCAAAGGAACGACTGAACCAAATGCAGGCTTATCCACGGAGCAATAAGCTGTTTCAGTCAATCTAGATCCACGGAACCTGCAAGTCTAATTCGCTAGAGAAAATGCTCCTTTTACAGTATCTTGTACATCTGGCAGAGACAGAAATATTTCTAACTCAGCTGACAGTCAGATGCAATCAGATATTGCCAGAACATTTTTCCACCATGTAATAAGAACTCCAGCAGATGGTATGAATCCTGAATCTGAACACCACAGAATATCAGCTGTTTGGACACACACTTTCAATTAGGTGGATTTTCCATGGCATTAGGAAATAGTCACAGGTCCAGAAAATACTGTGTAGAGTAGGAGTCACAGAAAGACCATCCAAAATCTGTGGTCGTCTGAGAGAGATCCCCTATATCCAGTCTTAGGTTCTCCCATCAATTCTGCCCTTCTCCCTGCTTAAGTATTTCACCCTCTTTTTTGAGATCTTCAAAACAGATGGAGCTTTCATTCTGGTCAATCAGCAGAGTTAATGGTTTTCTACACCCCAACACTCTTTGCCATCAAACTCTAACCCACTTAAGCTCAGATTCTCAGCAGGGGCCAATCAATATTTGTTTTCAATGCTGACCATGCATTCAGGCATCTCTGTTTCTGAGCCAGATCTTCTTTAAAAACACCAGCATAGTATGAGGATTTTCCAATCCAATCCATGTTTCCTGCTGCCAGGCAACTTGTCTGTAATTCATCAATGATATTCCCTTGGACTATGGATTTTTCCTGCTGGGCATGTGCCTGGTCTTCAATAAGCATGGTGTGGGTGGGGACACACACTCCTCCTGTCTGACAGGGTAGCTATACAGTTCTCTTTATCAAACAAGCACTGAGGAGTCTAGCAGTCTCTGGAAAAAGCTTAGCTTTCACCTTTTCTCTTCTCTATATGTTCACCTCTTAGCCTAAAGGAAGTGTCTGAGTCAGTCTGAATGTAAGATCCAGTTTTCACGCTGCTTCTTCAAAGAGATGCCTATATGTCTGAGCTAACTGTCTCTTCTCCACTTCCTACATTCCATCCCTTTGTCCAGTGTTTCCACAACATATATGTTATACACCCAGTAATAATTTAGAGCGATTTCCATTATGAGTTTGCTCACAATGGTATCCTAGTCATTGTGTTCAAGAGGCACTTATGTAGTAGTCTAATGCTACAAGACAATGCCTATGTCATTCATCTCATTACTTAGGTACTGTATCATTTCACATCATCACAGGAAGAAGGGTAAGAATAGTATAATAAGACACCGAGAGAGATCACATTCACATAACCTTTATTACAGAATAATGTTATAATTGTTCCAATTTAGTAGTATTGTCAATCTCATACCATGCCTAATATATAAATTCAATTTTATCACAGGTATGTATAGGAATAATCATACTTATATATATAATGTAGCACTGAGCCAGGTATATATCAAACAGTGTGTATAACCAGTTTCAGGCATCCACTAAGAATCTTGGAACTTCTTCTCCTCTGCGGATAAGGGGTAAGCACCACACATTATTTAGTATTTTCAGTATCGTGGGAAGTCCTACTAGACAGCACTGCTTCAGATGATGAGTGCCAGGCTCACAGCCCTTCAGACGAGGCCTGGACTATCACAGAGCAAAGACAAGTCATCTTGAGTTCTGCCCTGTCTTAAAGCTTGACCCCAGAAGCCATCAACTTAATAAACAGCTGTTTATGCCAGGAAATTTTGGAGTAATTGGTGATGTAGCTACAGTAAATGGAAAAATAATCTTCTATATTAGAATTTCTGAGATCTTTTGGAAGACTACATTATGGCTATATTTCTGAAAGCAAGTTGGAAAGTAGAAGAGAAAAGCAAACAGGAAATGGAAAACAGTCGTTTTTGAAACTGAACAGACATTCTATCTCATGGACTCTCCACTCATCTGGGCCAAGCCTCTAACATTTGTAGGGGATGTCACTAAAATTTCTAACAGTACCTTTCCGGGAATCAGATCAGCCGAGGAAGACTTTTATTCCACAAGATTTCTCTAAAATCTTATCCTGCTCTTGCGCTCACTGAGAAACGAGATCCTGAGCTATCCACTGGTGGTTCTCCATGTTAGACCCACATTTCCCATCACTATAGTGGTCATGAAACTTGCAGCTCCTCTCAAAATCCTCAGTCACAAGAAAGGACATTAGTTAGGGAGAGGGAGAGCCCACTTTTGCTTATCCGAACAAGTTAGGTGGTGATTTAGAGTTAGATGTTGATTGGCCCTTCCTGCTGGCAAGGCGGGCATGTTACTATGGATTTGAGAAAAGCTACTTCAATATGAACAACTAGTACACACCGATAGACTACATATTTAGATCTCTATCTCCACCTACTCTCAGGAGGGATTTGTAGTTGTTTACAGTAAGTGTATGGATATAGTAAAGACAAAATCATTAACGTGATCAGGGTCAACCACCTTTATCTGTAAAGGGTAAGACTGAGGCCATAGGCCATAGTTGGCCAATCCCTGATACAGGCAAAAGGGTAGCAGTTAATGCCATTAACTCAAAAGGAAATTGCTCTGAGAAAGAGATCAAGAAAAATAAAGACCTAAGCAAACTGGCTAAACTGCCACATATGTTTTCCATCATTTAGTAGAGGCAGAGACAGTAAACAGTCTATTCTGGCCTTTGTCTAAAAGCATTAGCTCAGATCAGCTCATTCTGACTTTTCTCTTTCTAAGTTAATAAGTACAACTTCTGTTCCATTAACATCCCCGTGCACATGGAGCCATAAATTTACAAACCTTTTCCCCTCACATGGCAAGGATTTAAAAAAAGGCAAACCTTGACTGGTGTCTTTGTCCATTCAAGCTGCTTAGAACTGGGTAACAAAATACCATAGATTGGGTAATTTATATAACACCATAATTTAAAAATAACAAATTTATTGCTCACGGTTCTGGAGTCTGAGAAAGCCCAGATCAGGCACCAGCAGAATGAGGGTTCATTCTCTGCATCATTCTTCTTGCCGTGTCCTCCCATGGTGAAAGGGATGCACAAACTCTCCTGGGGCTCTTTTGCACTGGGGGCTAACCCCATGGATAATGTAGAACCCTCACGACATAATTGCCTTCTGAAGACTCTCCCGCTTACTACCACACTGAAGCTTAGGCTTCCACACAGGAACTGAAGAGGCCACCAACATTCCGGCCACAGCAGACCGTTTCTAGAGCAGGCAACAGTCAACTGGTGGCAGAGAAATAGATCACATGATGTCAAGGGCAGGTAAGTCCTTAGAGAACTGGTCTCAGGCCAAGTCAATGTCCCTCCTTTACACATGACAAAATCTAGAGGACACAAATGGGATCATCCCAGCCCGACATCATTCCTAAGACACGCCCGGAGCCCTGTGCAATCATCTCAAAGCCACAGCACAGGTGTTCGGGAAACGCAGCTCAGCCCGTAGGGCTACAGTTGTCTTCTCTTTCCTAGAGTAAAGCTTGGGTCTTCTGCAAATGACTTCACTCTCAAGACCCCACTTTTTTTTTTCTTTTTTGGTCTTTTTGAGACAGGGGCTGAATCAGTTCAGGCTGACCTTGAGTTCACTTCACAGCCCAGGCTGGTCTCGAACTTGCAACGATCCTCCTGCCTCAGCCTCCCAGGTGCTGGGATTACAGGTGTGCACCACCACCCCCGGTGACCCCACGTTTAAAATAAAAAAAAAAAAAAAAAATCAGCTACTTCCCCCCAGGGAAGTCCACAGCGGGCGGCTCTCACCCTGCTTAGAGTCCCCATGGGCCTCCCATAGGCCATCACGCAATCAAGGAGTGCTCTTTGGATGGCTGGCCAAAGGACACACGTGCTCAGTCCTCAACTGCACTTCTAGAGAACCTGCACCTCTTACCATTACTGGCTCAGCCTCCTCCAGTCCCTCATCAAGCTAAGAAACAAGCACTGCTGGCCTGGTGGGAGCTTTCACGCCCTCTCCACCTCCCACCCCCTTGCCCTGAACCCTCTGTGGCTGGATACAAAGCTGCGATTCATCCAGGCTCAGCTCTGCTCCCCAAGCACCCAGAGTGCAAAAGGTCTCCTTGGAAAGCTGGAGGCCACTGCCATTCCCGCAAGTGGACAAAGTATGCGGTTTTAGGAAGGCATCCGTGTCCGTCTGCGGGTTCACAAGGATCGGAAAGCATCCACATGAAAGGGTCCCCCATTCATCAAACAGTGAAAAGCTGAGTGTGGGTGAAGGCTTCGGGGCCCTTGTTACCCAAAGCTCTTACTACCCCTAGGAGTCTGGATACACCCATTTTGATAAAACGGAGACAGAAAGACTAAAGGCGCAAAAGGCAGCCCTGCATTCCAATTCCGGCTCAGTCACCCCCTCAGGGGCTTTGCCCAAACCAGCTGACCTTTCTGGTAAAAGGTAACGTGCCAGGCTTCCAAGAAAGGAGAGAACGAAGTCACAGGCAGCACAGTGCCAGGGACGCTCAACAGGCCCCAGGCAAAGACCAGTCCACTTTTCCTCTTCCTTTCGAAGGAAAACAACAGGCTACACACAGAAAACTGGCTCGTTTTGAAGGAAAATGGCAAACTAGAAGCGAGTGCACAGCATTATCATTTTTTAAAGTCGGTTGTTTTAATTTACTGTTTCGTAGATTTGTATTTACATTATTTATAAATTCTGCATAAAACATCTGCCACTGATGAAATCACTGAAGTTTAATCCAATAATGCCCAACCCTGAAACAAGTTAGTATTTGGTTCCGCTTTGGTTGGTTTTTTTTTTTTTTTTTTTTTTTTGGTCTTTTTGAGACAGGGTTTCACTATGCAGTCCAGGCTGAACTCATTTTTGTAGCCCAGGCTGGCCTCAAACTCACAGCAATCCTCCTGCCTCAGCCTCCTGAGAGCTGGGATTATAATGGTGCACCACCATACCGGCCTTGGTTCTGATTTTGAAAGAGGACAATTTGGGGCTGGGGATATAGCTCAGTGGCATAAGTGCTTGCCTGGCAAGCCTGAGGTCATGAGTTTGATTCCTGGTACAAAAAAAAAAAAAAAGAAAGCAAGAGGACAATCTGGGCCATGGGGAAGGAGAACTGCACCACGGCTGCGCCTCACCGGGCCTTCTTTACTCCAACACACTCTATCATCCTGGTCGATGTGCCCAGTGTGAGTAACCCACAGAGCCGGAAGACATCTGGGCTGAAGTTTCAGATGCTCTTTCGAACTGCTGGTGCCGTTCTGACCAATGCCCACAAAACAGAGCCCCTAAGAATTACCGCGGCCCAGCCAGGGTTAGGAAAACTCATGACTTCTGAATTTTGTGAGGCTCAGGGGAATTTAATCTGCAATGCTATTTCAATTCCAGGAACCCAAATGAAAGGCCTACTGCACTAGGTGGGGAGAGAGACACTTGTTTTTCATCTGTGGGGCCCTTTAGTCCGGAGCGCTACTGTAGCCTTTCCTCCCGCCCCTCCTTCCTCGTTCAGTGGGCTGCAAAAAAGCGTTTTTTATACCTAGAGAGCAAAAGTAGAGAAAGGCTTTAAAAAGTTCAAAAAAGTATTTTTCACAGACAAAACAGAAACTCAGGGTTGGGCTTTAAAGTATGACATAAAGATCTTAAAACATATATATATATATATATATATACACACACACACACACACACACATATACAATATATACGTATATAGTATATGCATATACATGCATGTATACATATATACTTATGTATAATGTATGTACATATATACTACATATCTATGTAGTATACTTACATATATACTATATACATATATTATTCATATATATGTATACTGCATATATTCTGTATATATTGCACAGATATGGAGTGTATGTACACACATGCATGTGTGCATATGTTTTCCTTAATAATGCACTTTTGGAATTATCTGTTCATCCAAGCATACGCTAAGTGAACTTGTATTTCATTACATGTTACCAAGATTTTTCCTGTCCTTCCCTCATGCAATGCAAAATTACACCTTCAAAGGAAAGAAAACTGGAAATGGATCTGTATATAGAAGGGAGGGAGGGAGGGAGTGAACAGAAGGAGGACCAGGAAACGTGAGCAGGTACCTCTCACCTAGACAAAATCCTGCAGTGAACTGTGGGTACCTACAAAGGTTTCAAAATGAACAATCTCTCTACCTTGAAGAAGGCTGAGTCAAAAACTACACAGCATCACAGACATGTCGCAAAGTCTCTGACCATTATGATTCTTCCAGACACCTGGGATGCCTGGAGCTGCAGCCTCGGCTCCATTTTACACACTTGCCCTTGTTAAAGGCAAGTTGCTTATGGTTGATGGCTTGTCTCCCTGCCTAGGAGGCAAGGTCTTGCGGGTGTAGCTAGGCGCTATTTAACTTCTTATTGGTCAATAACATGCCCCAGCAAGCAATAAATACGCCCTGACCCTGGAGCTGCCCTTTAGCACTACATGCACCATTGATCTTATGGGTCCTTGGAAAACAGCCAATCTGAATAAAGCTAAGCAGAAGCCAAGTGCCGCTTTCCAATGGCTTCCTGCAAATCCTTAGTAACTGTAACCAGAAATAGAGCACTTGGCGAATCATCACATCATGGATGTCAGAGTTCGATTCTTGCCTCCAGGGGTGGGAGCGGAGGGCTGAGATTCTACACACAGAAAGCAGTGGTCTGAGCCACCATCCGGGAAAATCTGCAGCCTACGCCATTAAACCTGGACATCCAACATGTCCTAGAAAAGGGTAGATCTGAGGGGACAGAATGAAAAATCATTCCCCATAGTCCTGTACGTTTCCTTCATTCTTTAGACACCTACAGTGAGCCAGTGCCTGCGAGGTCCCTGCCGGGTGAGTGACAGTGGGGACAGCTGAGCTCTGTTAGTCCCGACGCATTAATGGTGTCATTTCACACAGTGACTTCTAAGATTCCCTACTGTACACCCACTCCATCATTTAAAAAAATTGTTTGGAGCATGTAGCCTATAAATGCTGGTTTACTTTCAGGTAATAAACATTCTCCACTCTATCACCATGAAATGTATGCTAAGAAATACACAAAAATAAGAAGGATGAAATTACATGCGATGCTTTTCAGAAGTAATTTTTACCTCACTAACAGTAAGAAGAATGTAGTGAAAGCAAAATGAAAAGACAATAATGCTTTAAATAATTTTTAAACTCAGTTATGAGTCAGTGTTTCAAAGCTCAGATAAGAAATTGAAGAGGTTTTTTTTTTTTCTCCTCCCTCCCAAGATTTGAAATTAGTAAGATTCTGACTGCACGAGACAACTAAGCTAGCAAAGCTATGGGAATCCGCGTGCAGTGTTCCACACTTCAAAAACCACGACTGAGCCTTCAAATCCCACCTACCATTTTCAGGGGGAAAAGAAAGATTTCAGTGAAAGTCACATACACACTGCAGCTTTCCTAAGGTCTGTCAGCTGCTCTTGAAAACATAACAGAAAAAACTATTTTTAAAAAATTTTTAACAAATGAATTTTTCAAAAGAAAATTATCGCAATTCTTGTTGGAAGATATTTAGACAAAGTATAAGTCATTTCTTTTCAGTGTTGTTTTAAAGTGGGAGAAGAGACTCTCTATGTGAAGTGTATACTATCTTTAGCAACAAAATCTAACAATGGGAAAATTTCCAAATAAGCTACTTTCAAAATCACTACTCCTCAGGGTAAATGTCTTTCAAAAGGAGGGCATTTTTAGTGCATTAACTGTCACCTCTACCTTGAAGTGAGTTAAATTAAAAATTTGTTTGCATGTTTCCTGATGTTTATTAAGGTTCTAACCAGCCACTAAGACACGAGATTCTTTAAATTTCCGAGCAACATTAGAACTTTTTGTGCAAGGTTTATGGAAATCTGGACTCTTTAAGTCAAGATCCAAATGAAACAAGAAAAAACAAAACAAAAACAAATAAATAAAATAGCAGTTCCCATAAAGGCTACCTAGATTCACAGCAAAACCAAGAGATTTTTCTCAATTGGAGTCACGGGCTCAAAACTAATTTCATACATTTAAAAAATTTCACTGCCAGCAAATTTTACTTGTCCCGAATCAGACATACATGTTTAAGTCAAAAATATATATTTAATTCACCTTGGTTTCAACTTAAAATATTGTTGCAATTTAAAAACATTCCAGCTATTTGCTACTTTTTTCAAATCCCATAGAAAAGCAAAATTTATTTGAAACTGATCTCCAGCACAGCTAAATAATAACCTTCATTCTCATATTTATTTACTTCAAGCAAGGTATATCTTCACGTTTTGTACTCATCTAAATGTGTGCTTTTAGTATAAAGAACAGGAACAAAGTATTACCACCACATCCTAATCTGTTGACCTGATTTTTAATGAATAGCAGATTACACCTTATTCCTGAAACCTCAGGATAATGAACAACTCTGGCTTCCCGAAAGACAGTTCGAAGAGGTGCTCTAAAATTTAAACAATCAGCCTACGAGTTCCTCAAACAACAAAAATAGAATAAACGTACAAGCTCCCAAACAAATAGCAGAGACAGAACAAACAATGGAGGAATCCCAACAGGCCTGAGGAGAACAGACTACAGAGTTGACTTTTTCCTTTAAATTTTCTCTATTCAACTAGAATGCAAGTTCTACAAAGAGAGGGATTCACAGGTATGTGTGTGTACACATAACTATGTGTGGACATGTGTACTTCTGCGCAGGTATGAGCATGTGATTTATTGGCACGTGGCCAAACCTGGCATATGAATATAGATAAATACGGAAGAACTAAATACATCTTTAGCAGATGAATGGGCAAAGGTCGGAAGAAAGAGACGGAGCAGACTGTAGACAAAGTCTTTGGCTAGGGAGAAAGGACGACTGATGCTCAAAACTTTCCAGCACTAAAGGGAGGAACATGGGCAGAAAGTGCCACAGAGATGTCCGACCATGCTAAGCCGGGTTGATCGAACTTTCCATCGCCTTTGCAACCACTTGTAATCTCTATAGTCCACTGGAGTTGAGCATCCTCGGTATTCTAACCAGCACTTTGTGCTTCCTTTACCTCACAAACCCAGGAAATTCCTGTTGATTTAATCTCCAGCAAGTCACCCCCTGCCTGGATGTAATTAACTCACCCACATTCTCAAAGTGATACGCAATCTGCATTACTGGTCTTCAGATGCTGATAGTTTTAAGCAACAGTATCGCCTGAGAAGTTCAGGGTGAAATATTTTGATAAATGGGATCTGTGGCCAGAATTTTTCATTCATGATTGTACTGAGAGCTATAACTGGGCCCCTGCACCATACAGAGCATTTACCCTACATGATCTATTTCTCCCCCAGACCTAGAAGATGGTATTATTATCCCACTTCTCCAAGGGGCGGGAGAGACAGAGCCTTGAGATAAAGAGGACTTCTAGGTGATCACAGAGCTGGAGAGTGGCAGCCAGCACTCAAGGTCCAAAGCTCACGTTCCTCCCCATGGACACCTGCTATTTCTGGACAGCTAGGAGTTTCGATGTAATGGGCTGGGGATATAGCTCAGTGGCATAAGTGCCTGCCTGGCAAGCACAAGGTCCTGAGTTTGATTCCTGATACCAGAAAAAAAAAAAAAGAAGAAGAAGCTTCGATGTAAGTTAGTGGTCCAGGCTCGGGGAGCACACCACATGCTTGATAAAGGCTCGCTTGTTGAAGGGTATCATAGAAGGGACCAGGAAACTCCTCGTGTTAGAGGAGCCTCACCTGCAGCTTCTGTGCCTTGATTCTCACCAGTTTCTTAGCTCTATGCCCAAGGACTATTCGCTACAGCACAGCAGTTCAGGAAGAGGCATCATGACAACAGTAAAAACAGCAGTCCTGACAACCAGTCACCTATGCACCCTTGAGCATGTGCCAGGCTCTGTCCTACGTATTTTCCACATGTGACCCACTGACCTCTGAGGGTCAAATAAAAAAATAACAGGAGACAACTGTAGTTCAGTGGAAAAAAACACTAAAACCGTCAGGCAATCTGAGTTCAGGTTCCATGTTATCCTAACACCTTTCAATAAACAACCTGGGCTGATGTCACTGAAACTGAGCTAATTTCATCATCCATTTTATCATCTGTGAGAAACACACTGCAGATGGTTTTAAGAGTTGCTGAGGGAGAAGAGACTAGAACCCACTTTTCCTGATCTGAAGCCAATGCCATTTAGACCGTAGCACACTATGATTCTCACTGAGAGGGCCTGGGGACCACAAGGGGACACAACTCCCATGCTAGGGGTTTCTGCCAGGAAGCTCCAGACGGCTGTCACCAGGTACAAATGCAGATGAGAGGCTGTCACCAAGGTCTTCCAACTTTATTTCCTTAAACACAGAATCCAGATTTTTATGTGAAATCTCCCAATTGTTAGAGTTGGCAATGAATTCTATGTTGTAAAAAGCACTGGATGGCCACAGAAAACACATTTACAGAGAGGTTATGGAAGAACTTCGGGGGTTAGGGGTGTAACTCTGGTACTGCACTTGCCTGGGTCAGTTGCCAACATCACCAGAAATAAATACATAAAGAGTAAAAAACGTGAAACAAAAAGAACTTTGCATCCTTCTGAGGGTCACTATGAGCAAAATAATTGAAAGTAACCCAAGTAGATCTGAATCTCTCAGATATCTTGGTTAAAGCTAGGGGCTCCCACCCAAGGACAGTGCCTACAGGCAAAGAATACCTACAAAAGGCTGCCAACAGTTTCCAGGAGTTTCAGGGATTTCTGAAAGCCCATGCAAGGCTCTCAGGTTAGGATACCATGGTTTTTAGGGTTCTAAGACTTCCCAACAATGATGAACCAGGCCAAAGACACCTTGGGGCCTAGGGATATAGCTTAGCACTTAGAATGACCAAAGCCCTGGTTCAGTCCCCACCACTGCAGAAACAGAGAAGATTCCTTAGCCTTATTTATTTAAAATTTTAAAAGGTTTCAAGGGAATAAAGAACAAAGCGATTATAAGGAAGCATTCATTTTAGCAAAGCACTGCATCAAGAGAAAGACGCAGCCTTGCAATCTTTGGTTTGCTGCCTTTTTAGCATTTTGTTGGTTTTAGCATTTGTCGGTTTTGTTTGTTTTTGTTTCTTCTCCTCTTCCTCCTCCTCCTCCTCCTTCTCCTTCTCCCTCTCTTTCCCTTTGGTTTTTCCGAGAAAGCTTCCCACTGTGAAGTCCAGGCTGGCTTGGGACTTGCAATCCTCTGGGCTCAGTCTCCCAAATGCTGGTACCACAGCACGCACCACCATGCTCAGCAAGTCTCGTGCTTTGAGGTTTATACTTGAAGGCATCACTATATCAACTCTGAGGTCTCAGGTTCACCTGGTAAAAATGTATTCTTGTAATTCAACCAAATTTGTTGAACTTGATTTGACTGAGTTCCTTTTCCAATACAGGGCTCCCTCCTACAAAGTCCCAGAGGCAGGACGAAAACACAGCAGGGCTTTAGCATTAGCTACTCAAAGCTGGGGCCGTCACTTACCTACCCTGGTCAGGACTCCAGGTCCCCGCCTGGACACAGTGCCAACATCTATCAGGTGGGGGCTGCTGGAATTAATTCATCTACCAACAGCACCTGGGCCCATAAGCATTTGTGATGACTGTCATTTTCATTGTGTAAACTACAAAGTAAGATGGTTCCTTTATGTTTCATGCATAATATTGTTGCAGAGACTTTTACTATTATTTTTTAAAATTTATCTTGGTATGCATGAATACACAGCACCCACCATAATTACCACCACTGTCTCTAGGGTAATGCTCTAGAAATGACAACATGAGACCATCTTTCCTCAGCTACATGCATAATCGTGTTACACTACACCCTGTCTCCAAACTTACCCCTTTCCCTTTAACACATCATAGAGATCTTCCCATACTACCATAAGAAGATACTCAATATTACTTTGCTGGGGATGCTCAGTACCCCATGGTATCAATAATAAAGCGTTATGTATTTAATTAGACACATTCTGACTAGGTTGTTTCCGATCTTTTTCTTATTAAAAACAAGGCTGCAATTTTAAAAAAAAAAAAAGCAAAAAGCAAACAGCAGAGCTGAGGATTTAGTTCAGTGGTAGGGCACTTGCCTAGCATGTGTACAAGGCCCTGAGCTCCAACCCCAGCACTATAAAGGAAAAACCTGGTTAAGTTTTACTTAATACCTTCCTGCTTCTGTTGTCTTATCTGGAAATAAAGGTAATATTAGAACTACCTCGCAGAGTTCATTTAAGAATAAAATGCTTAGCTCCTAAAACCAGGTAAAGGCTCAGGCACTTGTGAATGTTATGAATGACATGTTGTATTTTATCTACACCTCTGTGGGATAAATTCCAAGTCACGGAGCTACTGGGATGCGGGAAAGAAAATGGGGGAGCAGTATTAGCCTCCTGAGGTCTCCGAAGATGCAGGGAAACCAATACATGAAATGAGACGAGCATTGCTGTACCAATGACACAGGCCAAAAGCACTCCGAAGCCACAATGCAAGAGGGATTTCAGCAATGTGCACATCCTTAGGGGTGACTGTGGCCCCTGAGCTGCTTTGGAAAGGTAACCCTATCCCCCAGATCCTACCGCTCTTTTCTGTTGTTTTAAATAAACCACCACAGTATCCCGCAAACGCCAAAATCCCTGGCAGCCAGATGACATTTCCCAGGTTACCTCAATCCTGGAAGACACAGGAGAACCACTGCCAGGTCACGTGCTGCCATTCTCAACGCTACAAGAGGAGGCACGGGGCTGAGCAAAGGACGTGGACAAAGGGTGAATGGAGACAAATAAATGACCAGACGTAGGCCAGTGTTTCCTGGTTTCCAAACCGTAGCAGTATCTGCATTCACCAACGCTGTATCTCCCTGGACCCCAACGGCACAGAGTGCAAAACAGGGGGCTGGGAAGACGCTACTGGAAGATCTGAGTTCACTCCACTGCCAAGAGTTACAGGCAGGCTCAACCGCTAATGAAGCCAAATCCATGAGCTCGGGGCTGAAGCTAGATCAATCTCTGTCCACTGGTCTTCATTCTCCTCCTTGCCTATTTGGGAAGATGGCTGCCAGAACGGGAGGTTGGCAGGACAGACATGTATCTTCTGATTTTCTGGCTGACTCTACCCCTGACACCTGTGCTGTACCTTCCCCTAAATCTTATCAAAACAAGTGGAAAATGGCTTTGATCGCTAGCTGGGAAGGATTCCAACTGCAACTGTTTACAAAGAAAACCGACATAAATTTCACTCGAATGTGTTACACTGACCTCGGAAATCCTTCACACCTATTTAAAAGGCAAAGGCTTCTGCCATTGCATCCGGGTCCTGTGAGAGTGCGTTTAGCTGGCACAGCACACTTGCTGAGGCCCAAGGCATCAGTTCTCAGTAGCCATGCTGCAGTCCCAGGCGTCGCCCCGGCTCTGCAGAGCCTCATGAAATGTTTAAGGACCTCTCGGCTCACAGCTCCCTCCTCCCCGCTCCACGCGACCTCAGGCTTCGGTTTCTGCTTTCTCTGGCAGCTACTTCTCTTGCTGACTCTCCCGGTGCCAAGTTCACAGTAACGCCCCAACGGGGAGCAAGATCAGTGACAGCTTTCTGCGGAGTAACCCGACCCTGTAACGCGACACGGAGTGGGGGAGACAGAAAAGTGAGAGCCAAAGAGAAGCACCCAGAGAATGCAAGTGCAACGTGGAGAGGTTCATTTGTCAGCTCTGCTCAGCTGCCACCTCATCCTCAGACGTCACCTGCTCAGAGAGGCCATTGTGGCCAAATCTCCTTGTGTCCCTCTGCTGGCCTAAGCCTTCTCTTCAAGGTGAAGAGAGGGTGCCAGGCAAGCTTTCTGGCACTAAGCTATATCCGCAGCCCTTTACTTTGAGATAGAATCTCACTATGTTGCCCAGGATGGCCTCAATCTTAGGGTGCAGCTGCCTCAGCCTCCCAAGTAGTTCAGATGACAGGCATAGGCCGCCCACCTGGACCTTGACAGTGCATGGGATCTGCTGATGTGGCTATTAACCATCGTCCTGTAAAGAACAGAAGCTGTACAGAGGCGCGAATGGGCCCTGTCTTGTAACACTCCATCCCCAGGAGCCTGGGACATAGCTGGAACCTGGCAGGCACAGACTACCTACTCTGTGATGAGCACTAATGACTGAGTGGCTGGAATTCAGCAAGAGCTGTCTTTTCATTTTACAACGAACCTATTAAAGCAGTTATCTGTGATTCAAAGTCCATCTCCCCACACACACATTAGGGTTTGCAGAGGTGAAAAATTATCAAAATACTGGTTTTGGTTACCGAGTCTACCATTTTATACACAATAGTTTACTTAATGCCCAGGACTCTGAGGTCAGCATCACTAATACCGTTACAGATTAGGAAAGCTGGGGTACAGAGACATGAAGACAGTGCCCCCGAAGCTGCGTATGGAGAAGGTGATCCCTTCTGCCTTGCCTGACTCCAAACTCATGCACATCTCTCATGCCCCTCCCGCCTCCCTCCCTGGCCCCTGGTCCTGGCTCCTGAAGGCTTTCACTCAGGTTCCTAGGACCAGGTTCCTCCCGGCATCCTCTCCCCACGTAGCTCAGATTCTCTTGAAGACAAACCCTAGATGGAACCTTTGATGTGACTGTTTCTGAGACCCCCTTTAATCACTCAGAGGTGGGAACAGTCTGTTTCCAGAAACAGTTCTGCAAGACAGGACATTGTGGCAAAGTCCCGCAGAGAGGACGGGAGGCCAGGAGAAGCACCTAGCAATGACAGGAAGCCCGAGGACACGGGGCAGACAGAGACTGGTTCCCAGGCCTGGCACTTCCCTTTCCTGCACACAGCAAGAAATTAACACCAGGAAGTGTCTCCTTTCTTTGCAGCGGCTCGTTACCATGCACCAATGAAGGAAAATCCCAAAGGCAGCCTCACCTTATATGCACCCACCCCACTCCCAAAATCACTGCTGGCCCACCTAGTTGTGATAAATGTATCTTATGGGAAACAGCATTGAATTTCCTCTGAAGAGTTCACACACAAAGGCACACACACATCTTTATACATCCTAAAATAATATTTCTTTGAAATATGGTCAACAGACATCAGTACTAGGACCTGCTGTGGATCTAAAAGGCTTCCCTGAGTCTAGCCACAGAACTACCCAGTCAGTTTCTGGGGTGGCCTCAGAAAGTATGTTTCCCCATCACCCTATAATCTCAACCCCAGAGCCCTGCTGGAGATTTACCTTCCCCAAAGTTACCAAGGAAAATAAACAAACCCAGAATATTCCATGGCAAATTCTAGAGCAATATGGGAATGGATGTTTCAAAGCTTTTCTATGAGGAACAGACCAGCTCATCCAACACTCTGTTTCGGAGCATTTGTGTCAAATTGACATTCCAATTTCAAGACCGTACATAAAACCCCATTCAATTATTTAGCACTATACAGATTTTACATAACTCTTGAAGTTACTGACTCAATTCATTTTCCTTAGACCTACAAGACAGATTAATCTAAAATGAATTAAGACAGTCAACCAAAAGTAATGTTAGCATGGCCAGTAAACAGTCTTCAAACTGCCGGATCCGTAAGCTGCTTATGATCCTTGCAAGCTCTGCTGCACATCTGCTCCATGATCGCTTGCGCACAAAGCAAGGATTTAGAAACCACGTTGTCTTCCATGGGCACAGAAACAAAGGGCGGGTATGACTAACCTGTGCTCTTTCTTTTACCACTAAGTATCAATTTCTTTCCCCCAAAGGGAATATGATGAAAACTTAGGTTTCAATATTTCAAGTTACATCAAAATGCCCAAATGTCTCCATATGTAACGCTTCCAATAACTTGAAAAAAAATCCAAAGTACCCTAAATTACCCCTGGCACCAAATTGCTGAGGGTTTAGCAAGGAGTAAAAACAAAGAAATGCTAAGAGATGATAAGAAGTGGTATCATGGAGGGAGTTCCAGTGTCCAGAGGCACGTCAAAGCCAGATGCCGGAGGAAGAAACATCACAGACTTCCTAGAAAAGATACCATCTAAACCAAGAGTACTTGGAGGACTCCCATGGGGTGAGCTGTGTCTCTCCAAAAAGATATGCCCAAGGCCTAAGTAGCAGGACCTTGGTACCTAACCTCACTGAGAAAGGGTTTTTGCAGCTGTAATTCTACCTTAGGGTTGGGTAGGCTCCTTGCCCAGTCTCACCAATGCCCTTGTAAGAAGAGAGAGAGACAGAAAGGAGAATGCCAAACGAAGAGACATACAGATGAAGAGGAAAGACAGACAGAAACAGGAAGAAATGCGTAGGGCCACTGCAAGTTGCAAGGAAGGAAGCCGAGAGGTTAATGAGGGAGCACCACCAGCCAGCTCCAACATGCCACACCTCTTGGGTGCTGTTGATGCCACCCAGTTTGCAGCGCTTTGTTACAGCAACTCTAGAAAACAAATGTGGCAGCAGAGGGCAAAGGGGCTGGGGCAGGCATAAGACCTGGAGGTGAAGGACTAGAGCACCTTGGTTTCAAGGAAATGCAGGGAATTTGGTGAGGTGGGAAGAGGGCCAGCGTTCTCACTAGAGGACCTCAGGACAGGAAAGGCTACCTTCTGCTCTGTCTCATCGGCCAGCAGGCTCCGTTCTAAGGAGCTATAGCAACCCACAGCAGAGCAAAACTTAACCCACAAATTGAAAGACACTGTGTTCCCACAGTCGTCCATATTTACAGCTGGCAGACAAGAACCCGGCTTTCGATGCCATCACCAAGCTCTGAGTTAGGAACTGGCAGCCTTCTGGGGTGGCGGTGACATTCTGTTTCTTGATCTCAGTGCTGCCTACAGAGACGTGATCACTTCGGGGACAAACAGCAAGACGAACCCTTGTGACTTGTGCACGGCCCTGAACACATGGCTGGCTTATAAAATTTCCAGTAAAAGGGAGTATGCAGCCCTTAGCAGGATGTTCCCTCAGATGGCCTGTGAAGTCATTTATGCAGATGCACAGATAAGATGGTCACCACCGCGAAGAAAAAATACTGCTATCCATTTTTCTGCCTGGATCCAATCTGATCACCCTAGGATGATTTTTTAAGCCTCCAAGACATTACTAAGTGAAATCTATCTCACTCTCCTTTCTTTTGTAGGCTAATTAAAAAGCTTGTCTCAGCTGGCCTGGGTTAATAATAGAACACTACTTCATATTTAAACAACAGATCTCAGTTTTGAGAGGTTTTTTGTCTCTTGTAAAACCTCGGGTTTTATATGAAATGGAAGGCTTACGTGGTGCATGTTTTTACCTGAGTTGCTAAAGGTAAACAGTAACAAAGCCAGGGTTGGTCCCTTAGGAAAGTCAGTTATGGCCAATGATCTAGAGCCTCGCCTTTGCTTTCTCCTACCTGGCCAGCAGGCAAAGATTCCTGCCTCTAGTTTGAAAGCAGATGAAAAATATTTAAAGTAGGCTCTGCAGTCTAATGAACAAAACAGGTATCCAATAGAAAACCTCCTAATTGGAAGATTATACTTTTAGTTATAACCCCAAAATGGCTTTTGCAAATTACCAAAGCAACTCAAATCTGCACAATCTCAAATTAAAGCAACATAATTCAAGACTGCAAGGAACCTAATTGCTGGCTAAGCAACTGCTTCCAACCGTAACTGGCTTCACACGACCTGCACACATTCATGTATGCACATGCTTAAACACCTGACAGGGCCGGATCTGGACGCAGCCCACAGCTGCCGGAGAAACCTTGGGAAAATGCAGTAAAAGAAGTGAGCTCCTTCCCAGGATTTTCCACGTATCAGCTCCGAGCAATTTCACTTTTCAGAATGCTTCCCGGAAATGTCAAGAAGGAAATTAGTGCTGTTCATTGCACAGGATTTGTTGTTGTGGTGGTTCTTACAACTAATTTCCACTTTTGACTGAGAAATTTTCAAGAACCTACAGCAGCATGGTGTGACATAAGCACGCTGAGAAAGACAAATCTACAGGTGTCTGGTAAGGGTTGAACTGCATCTGCATTCCCAAAGCCATATGCCGATGTCCCAATCCCTAGTACCTCTCAATGTGTTCTTATTTGGAAATAGGGTCTTGAGCAACCCTAGCAAACTAACACAGTGTGTATTAGATACAAAGATACAAAAGATCTTTACAAAGATACGAAACTTTGCAAAGGGCCTTGTGTGCCTCTCCTTGCTACTTATGTCTAGTCACCTATAGGGACTTTATTACAAACCCCTTGGTTGTTTGGTTTGTCATAACTGTGGGTATATGAGGTTAATCACAGGACTGGGGAATCTCTGACTCACAATCCCAGAAGACTGAAGCTCCAAAATTTGTCATGCAGCCCTGAATTCACTCCAGCTCTGGGAAACTTCAAATCCCAAAGAGAACACAATCTGGTTTTCTATCTCTTCCCTCTAATACAGATGCAGGTATAATTTAATAATAGTGCCCTGCTTCCCAAGTGCAATTAAAAATGGCCTTCATTACTCCCCTGAATGAGTGTGTTTTATAATGCTGCAATCTATGGTTCAATAAAAAAGCAACTCCTGCACCTATCATGGAAGAGCTGTAAAACGTGATCAATGTGCATTTGGTAGCTTCACAGGCAGAGAGAGGAAAAAAAAAAAACTTAAAGAAATAGATACAAAATAGCTTGGTATAATAGGAATGCTTTAGAAATCCATAGTTAGGAATGCTTTAGAAATCCATAGTTTTTCATTTCTGAGACCTCTGGTTTCCCCAATCTTAACTGATTCCTTTCCCACTTTCTCTCCAGAAGTAGAGAGGTGTGGCGGGGAGGGAGAGGGAGATGGAAATGGGGAAAATGGATTTAAACTTTGCATGCAGAGGGAGCCTGAAGTCAAGTACATTTATTTGTAAGTAGTTCCCTGCCCCTCAATGACTGTACTGGAAGAGGAATTACCATTAATATGCACAACTCAATATTAAACTGTTAGAAGAATTACAAAGTAAATGATGGGTAGATTCTAGTGCAGGAAAGAATCATTTCCTGTGACTGTTCCTCATACATCATCTGAACTCAGAAAAGAAACCCTTAGCCCCCATTACAATGATCCTCTATGCAATCTTAGATACTCCAGGGTCTTGCTGTCTTTCTTCTCCCTCCATTCCTCACGATTCTAGCAAGGTGATAGGAAAAGGTTTTCTCTCTGTCAGGCACTGTTTCCAATAACTGACATGCATTAAATATTTTCAACATCCCCTTTTGATAGTTGAGACACTGAAGCAAGGGTTGAATGGCTCTGCCCAAAGTTGTCCATTTGGTAAGTAACAGAGGCAACATTTGCGTTCAAGGGTTCTAGATAAACCCAGGCCCTGCCCTTTGAACTACAATAGCACTGCCTTCCAGTAAATGGTATTCAAGTGACCTAAAGCAGTAAACCCATTATAATCTCTTGCTTTAGACGCTGACAAGTCTAATGTGGAAAAGATACCCCGGTGAAGCCGGGTGTGGTGATGCACATCTGTAATCCCAGCACTTGAGAGGCTGAAGCAGGACTGCTGAGAGTTCAAGGCCAGCCTGGGTTACACAGTGAGCTTAAGCCCTGCCTGGGCTACATGGCGAGATTCTCCATCTCCAGAAAGGACATATTCCTGTAATGTCAATCAGCTTTGACTTTCAACTTGGAGACTGGAGTTTATTCTCAGTCCCTGCTTCTCTTTTACTTGTATTGATATTTCCTATGTTAATATTCCTCCAATAATTATGGCAAAACTTTCTTAGTTTCTATAAAGAAAGAGAGCCTAAAATCTGTATGTAGGGCTTTATTAGTAATCCTTGTAAAAATGCATGTCTGGAGAACATTTTAATACAATTTCATTTGGAAGTTATCAACCCATCTAGTCTCAGGGACTATAGTCACACAAAAGACAAATGATTCATTCTAACACTATTAAAGGTTTTATTTATAAATTTTCACTCCCAGTAGAACGAGAAAGGGACATCTCATAGCCTTTTTGTCTGTATCTGTGATTTTAGCTTTTGCACTGTGTTTAGATCTAGTCCTAGTTCCTGATGTGTGTGTCCTGATGTGCAGAGGTAGCTTTAAAAGCATCAAGTAAAATCACAACTATTTTAATTGTGTTGTCTAAACTACATTATACATCTTATAATAATCCTCTACAAAACAATACTTAGTGCATTATCTGATCAGACACAAATATAGAGCTTTTCTAAACACTCAGCTCCCCAGAATTAGATAAAACAGACCAGCACAGTTAATCCTAGCTGTCACAGTCTTCTTTGATTAAAACACAGCATATGCCCTTCAGAATTAAGCACTGTGTGAGGTTATTTCAGTACTGTGCCCGATCAATTAGTACTGTATTAGGGTTTAGCACGGCTGAGGGCAAAGAAACCTGCCTACGTGAGTCCTCCAGTCTGTGTGATTCTCCAGCCCTCACCTTGTATCTTGGTGACCTTCTAACAAATCCCTTAGCTTCTCTGGACCACAGCTTCCTTGGCTGTAAAACCAGGATGTTAACACTCACCCTCCTTTATGGCTAGTTACACAGATCCAATAAAAGTGCTAAGGTAAAACATCCTTTGCAAATCGCTCGGCATCATACAAAGTTATCACCGAGCCACACAGAGAAGAAGGAGTTAAACCAAATATACATCCTTTAATGTAGCTTAACTATTCAGTAATAAACTACTGCACATTTTACAGCTTCCAGTGTATTTCTGTATATTAGAACAATATTTATGAGTTCATTTCAAAGCCTTCTAATTTCAGTTAGTCGGTGGAAAACGTACACACTAAAATTTATCTATAAATCATTTATGGTGCAAGTGTGAAATTTTATTAAAAAATAAAAAAGAAAGAAGCCTTGGTAAAAATTCCAAACCGTATACTTTGGGTTGCTTCTATGACTATATTTTTCTTATGGCCAGTAGCTGGTAATTTATTGCAAAGTTTTTTGTTCTGACCACTAACATATTAGAACGTCAGGTATCTCTCCCTAAAGCCTCATGAAATTACTTCCAACTTAAAACTCTTCTCCAGGATAAGTCTTTGGTAGCTAACTTGTAAGATATATGTATTTAATCTCTCTTTGGGGCTAAACATTTAGCTAATAATTGTCAGGAAGGTTTTGACATTAAAAATTTATGACTCAAATAAAACTTCTCTGCAGAAGTTCAGGTACTGAGCAATAAGCACTATATAACCGACACTTCTAGAAGATTGCCAATTTTAAAAACATAACAACTGTCACTCTGGGTCAGACCAGGAGTCCAGTTTCCGCCACACTATGCCTGACAAAGGCTCACAACATAATCTATACAACAGAAAAGTTTCACTGCACCATTGTGGACCAAAGGTCAGAGATGTCACCTGGACATTTCTAATCTGCCCTTGAGAAGCAACCATTGGGCTCTGTGTTTGTCATCCTTGAATACACGTCCTGGATTCTATACCACACAAGTGCACAGGACGATGAGTTCTACTACATCTCTTCTGGGCAAAGACATTCCGTTTCCCTTTATTTGAACTAAAAGTACCTCTGTCTACCTTTAAAAGGTACCTTTTGCTTCAGCCTTCTGGGATTTAGTGAGCAAATCCACATTTCCACTGAACTTGGGTTCCCAGGTATCCTACCCTTTTCCCTGCATCCCTTGATTCGTAAGTCCTAATCTCTTTGCATTTTACTTTACCTGAATCCACACCAGCCTCCTAACCATTCTAATTACCCTGATCAATTCATTTTAGTGAACACATAGACACAGAGCTGGGTCAGAGATAAGGATTTCCCACCTGAAATAACATAGAGACTTGGCTGTAACCCAAGAATTTCAGTCAGCCTCCAGAGCCATAAACTTCCAGGCAAAGTGACCCGCGATGAAACCTCAGGCACCTTCATATTAGGTACAAATTATGTTACCTATGAGCCATAACCTATTTGGTATCCATGAAGTTGATATATGTGAATATATAATTGAGAAAGCAGAAAGAAAGAATAATGCACAGTCTGAGAGGGCTATAAAAAAGATAGATTCTTAATTTCCTTTGGGATTAGCTACGGACTTCAGAGGTCAGTCTAAGAATACCCATAATAGTTGCTCACTATTTTAATAATTTCAAATAATTACTATTTCCTGAAATGCAACTAGGCAGATTAAGATAAATAACCAATGGCTTTTTAAAACAACAACAAAAGAAATGTCCTTTAATATTTTATGGAGGTAAGTGCCTGGGGGACTCAGGGAGGGTCAGATATTTTGAAGCCTGGAACCTTTACAGCAGATTAGGACCTAGATACATTTTTTGCACGTGATGATTTTATCAAAAGTCAAACGAATAAAGGGCAGGAAAAGAGGAACAGGTAGTTAGGACATTTACATCTGGAGCTCCTGTCTGGCCTCATAAACCAACTCACATAGGAAATTTTAAGGCAAGGGCCCATTCTTTCTTGGGAAAGAACCATTTGTTATAGAAATGTTCAAAATGTTTCATAAATGAGCACAACAGTTTCCTTATGGTGAATCAGAGTAAAGTTCACTTTTCTATTATTAAAGGAAAAGGAAATGTTCTGTGACTAGAGTAAACAAGAAGAAATCATTTACTTAAGAAAGCCTGTGCTATTTTTAAGCACTGCTAATACAATAACATTATTGGCCAACAGACAACGGGCTAGTTATAAATAACCTGAGAATTTTTACTGGGCAGTAATGTTCCTGACCATCAGCAATTAAGTACAGTGGTACCATACTGTACCGTACTATTCAGCTCAATGAGTTACAACAAACAAGACTTGCCTGGCTCTGACTCAGACAGGGAGCTTCAGAGTAAGAATGGCTGAACTCTCTGTACAATGTTCGATGCAAGAAGTGGGCGGTAGAAGTAGAAGTGAACTCCCAAGCTACGAGGAAAATGTGGGGATCATAAGCCCTTCGTCTTCAAAAATGAATTGCTGGTGGGAACGTAAAGTGGTACAACCACAATAGAAATCAGCATGTATGAAGATTCTTCAACCAAGTAAAACTAGAAATTCCATGTGACACTGCTATGCCCCTTCTAAGAATCTTCCCAAAAAAGTTAATCATCATCTTACAGTGACACCTAAATGCCCATGTTCATAGCAGTATAATTCATAATATGGTAGCTAAATCTTGGAAGCAACCTATATGTCCATCACAGATGAATAAAGAAAATGTGGTATTTACCCACACTGGAGTACTACCATGCTATAAAGAAGGATAAACTTGACTCGCCTGCAGGAAAATGGATGTACGTTGAGACTGTAATGTCAAGTGAAATAAATCAGACACACAAGCTTAAATATTGCATAACTTCTCTTATATGAAAACCCCAAAGTTTAAACAAAATTTTAAAAAATTAAAAGCAGACAGAGCTGGACCTCTTTTGCAAATGAGGAGATACAGAGACAGTGGGAAGGGCGGGGGAGGGGATATAAAAAGAATTAAGACGCATTATGTGCACCTGCCAGCTCCGCACAATGAGAGCAAATGCTGTGTACTGCAAGCAGACACTAATAAAGATTTTTTTCTTTTAACTTTTAAATGAATGAGGATCACACTGGATATAGACCCATACTTTAAAAATTAACCTTTCTGCCCCTGCTCCAAACTCTGAGTTTTTTCTCTATGTTCTTAGAGGCAAAGATGAACACTGAAGATGTAGATAAAAAAAAAACTAAATGAGAAAGAAGCGAAGGCAAATTTGGAAGAAACAGAGGGCGCAGCACCAAGAACTCCCATCTCTAGCAGCTTCTTAGGTGCATGGCTTGAGCACATAAACAGAGCTCTCATTAACGAGAACGAGAACGTCAGGGCAGAACTGGCAGGGCCGGTCCTCCCTTCCTCCTGCACATGTGCTCACGCTTGCGCGGCAGAGACACAAAGTGTACTAACCGCCTACCTGGCACCAGAGGCGGGGAGCAGGAAGATGCGGAGCATCAACCTTGCCTTCAGCAGAGGGCAGGTCGAGAGCCCACTGCAAGTGTGCAAGTGTGCACGTGTGTGTGGGCCTTGATCCCAGGCCTTTACAGTGACCTACATCCCAGTCCTTTCTTATTCTTTATTTTGAGACAGGGTTGCACCAAGTATCTAAATTGCCCAGGCTGGACTGGAATGTGTAAGCCAGCCTCCCAGAGCGCTGGGACTACAGGCCTGTGACACACTCACTTGCCCCTTCCCTCCCTCCCTCTCTCTCTCCTGTATTGTCTTCTGGATGCCCCCACTGAACAATAACAATGTGAGAGAAATTTCAAAATAAAATTAGAGAGTGCTTGTATTTCACAAAGTAAGGCAGAACAGAAAGGAAATAGATGATAGAAGGTGAGGCTGTAAGCGCCGGGAGCTGATGCCGAGCATAACTGCCAAGGCTTTTCCTGACTGTGTTTATGATCAGCCTTCCCCGCAAGGCTGACTTCTTAGAAATGGGTTAGAAACGAGAAAGAGAAAGTATCTAGCATGTACAGACAGAACATGTGTTTGGGCCCTAAATCCAAGCTGTTCTCTAAAAGGCAGTACCTTTCCTTCCTACCCAAAGGAGGCTTCCACGTCATTCATCAGTTCATGCAACCAGCCATTTGCTTTGCACTCATGCAAGTATTATTTATAGACTCCCCTGTAAACCAGGCAGTGCAAAGACTCTAAGGAAAACATGGCTTTTAACAATGAAAGAAAGAAAGAGAAAGAGGAGAGGGAGAGAGAAAGAGAGAGAAGGAAAGAAGAAAGGAGGGAGGGAGGGAGGGAAGGAGGGAAGGACCGAAGGAGGGAGGGAGGGAGGGCAGGAGGGAGGGAAGAAGGAAGGTCTTCATGGAACTTGCTTAAAGATGCCACTTAAATGACCACATGAACACATAACTGAGTCCTGATGTGACCCAGGACCCATCCTGCTCCCTCTGGAGCATGCAGCCAGGTGACTAATCGACCACAAGGAACCAGGGAAGGAGTCTGTTTGAGGAAATAACAGAGAAACCTGGTGGGCCGGAGGTTGGTGCGATCCTAAGAGGCCTGGCTTCTGCAGGCCGTGTGTGATCAGCAGGGAAGCGTCTTTGCTCTAAGCAGCAGGAGGGAGCTAGAAGACACCAATGTGTTTGAAAGCCTAGATCTACGCTATCGTGACGCAAGCATGTGTGCTTCCATGGACGTGCGTGAGTGAACCCTTCCACACGCATGAAGGGCCTCTGGAAAGACTAAAAGCCACTGCTAATAGAGGTTGTTTCTGGGCAGAGACTGCACGCAGGGAGAAGAGCCTTCACTGTCACTTCGCTGGGGGCAGAGTGGGAAGGGGCAGGAGAGTGGCCCTGGCAGAAACTTTCCCTGAAGTAGAAAGATGCACAAGCCAGGGGGTGGGGCTTCAAATCTAAAGGGACCAGAGACATTCCTGGCTGAGAACTTCAAAGGGCAGGAGCAGAAGCAGCCAAAGACCTGGAGAGCTGACATTTCAGCCAAAGAATGTTGGCCTGTCAGATAAAAACAAAAACAAAACAAACCACGCCAGGCCTCAGGTACCTTGAAAGACTGCTGAAAGCAGAGCTGAGAAACTGTCTCCAAAGTGCTACTTTCTGCAGCTTTTATCATCTGGGCTAGAAAGGCCCAAACCAGCAAAATACAAGGCCCCATAAAAGCAGGCGCAGGGCTGTAAAGGCAGCAGGAGGAGATCCCTTTGCACGGTCAGCAAGTCGTGGAGAGGCTAAATGACGGGCTGTGAACCTCAGGCAAAGCCGTCCTGGCCACAGGCAAAAAAAAATGCGGTGAGGGAGCATCGTTGTTTTTCTTTTTGATAATTTTCTTTTCCAGAAATACCACTTCAATCAAAGTTCCGACAATTATGAAACATGTCACTGATAGTGAGAATTCATCAAATGTGCCATAAAATGACAAGAAACGAGAACGCGAGTCCTGAAATTGGATGGGCTTCCAAAGTCCCTGACAACCACCGCCATACATCATCCGGGCACATCAATCTCCGGTCAAAGGAGGCTCTGCAGACAGCAGAAACATGAACCTAAGCTCCTGCAGGAAAACCTGCTCCTCCCTGGAGAGGAGAGGATGCCACTCCGTTATCAGGATGGTTTCTTAAATTACAGAGGCCGGGGCCAGGGACACAGCAGTTATGATAAGCACTGCCCCTCACCCCACCCCACTGCTGCCTGCGTGAAAACGCAGAGGATCCCAGCGGTGCCAGCATCGAGGCCTGCCGTCCTCCCAGGAACCCCACAGGAGCTGCCGAGAAAAGTCCGGTCACGCTCCTCACCATCCGAGCACACTCCCGTCCACAACTGTGGCGCCAGCCAAGGCGAAGCCCGGGAGAGAAAACACTGAAGCCACAGCCCATCAGAGTCCCAAGAGGAATGCCGGGGCTGCTGATGTTTTATTTATGCAGCATGAGTGGTACGCTATCTCTTGATAAAGTTAAAAAAAACTTACCCATCTCTATGCTGTTTCCTTTCAATTCCTCTATTTTTCTGTGTGTGTGTGTGTGTGTGTGTGTGTGTGTGTGTGTGTGTGTCTTTTTTGAGATAGGGTCCCCCTACGCAGTTCGGGCTGGTCTTGAGCTCACTTTGTAGCTCAGGCTGGCCTTGAACTCTCAATGATCCTCCTGCCTCAGCCTCCTGAGTCCTGGGATTAGATATGCACCCTCATGCCTGGCTTTATTTTTCTTTCTTTGAACTGAAGCAAATTCTACAAATCTGCCTCTGAAGTTTTGACATAAACTCTATAAACTTCCAAAAGGGCCAAATGAATTTTTGAGGTCATTCCTTGAGAAAGTGACCGATATTATCATCACCGTCACCATCATCTCCAGGGTCCATGCTAAGCCACTAGGAAAAAATTCCTGGAAAAGAATTTGGCTTTCATCTTATCTCCAGATCTGTGGTGTGCTATTACAGTTGAAGCAAGCCACTTAATTGTTTTTGTTTTTGTTTTTTTTTCAATCTTCAAAAAAAAAAAAAAGCAAAAAGATGCTGGCTGCCACCGACAGCAGTCACTGATTCACTAGATTTAGGGGTGCCCAGCACCTTCAGTAACCCTTCAGCCACACGGTTCATTCAGAAACACAGAAAACAGCATATTCTCAGGCATCAGACCATCCAAGTTAATGACCCAACGCAGTCACAGGACTCTGGATTACCAAAAAGGCACTTCCAGTCCAAAAGAACGAACCAACTTTTTAGTGACCTTTTTTTTAAAAAGGGGGAACTGGACTCACTACTCAGGGTTGAAGTTTGGAAAGAACTGCAAACACAGTTTTACGATGGTACGTCCCCAGGGTTGGCGCGTCTCACTGGGAAAATACAAAACTCCAAAAGGTCAGGTATGCAGGCCCGTCACAGATAGACAGGGCTGTTGAGTCTATAAAGCCATTTTGTACCTACATATTATCCCATTCAACACTCTCATTGGCTTTATAGAAACAGCTACCCTTAATCAATGTGGAAGGAGTGGAAGTTCAGTGACTGGCAGAGCCGGACTCCAGCTGAAGTCTCTCTCTGTCTACAAGGGCTCACTTGGGTGCCTGGTGACATTAGACGGGGATCCACAGAGCAAGCGGATTCTTCTTTGAGGACCCTAGGCTTGTGCTGAGCTGCAACTTTCTCAAAAGCACTTACCACTGCACCAAGAGTTCTCAGCAACTGTCTGGAGAAACATCTGCACCACGATCATGTCCTAAGTCTCCACATCGACGCAAAATGTTCGATCTCCACTCTCCCTTATTTGGTCCAAAAAAGTCCGCACTTCATGATCAGTACTCAGATCGTTTTCTACCAACTTAAACAGCTCTGAGCAACCACCAAAACAGCCAGGGCTGAGTCTGCAGCCCCTCTCAGATCCTAGGGAGTCTGGCTGCCATGGGAATTATTACCTTTTATTCTTGCAAGCTCGGCATTTACAGTTATCAACAATGTGCAATTATCAACACAAACTAGCCATGCTGCTTGATGCTTAACCTTACTTTTCCACTAACAGGAACACTACAGCTTCTATGTGAACTACGGTGGGAATTAATAGTCGCCAAAATGAGTTTTCACGTACGAGTGGAAGTTCTACAACTCATTATGCAGCTACAGTGGGAGAACAGGAAGGAGAGTCGCAGCCCCGACTCCTTGTGCAGAGGACGACATCTAAAGCAATGAAAACCTGCACCCTAGACAGGTGGCCAGGGGCTAATGCGTCGGTCCCTGCGGCAGACCCTCTTCCCAGAGCTAGCAACACTCTACTGATGGCCCATGCCATGTCAGAGGACGGGCAGGGACCATCTGGCCTCTAGGAGAAGTAACTTCTTCACAAAAGCATACTTCCAGCTTAAGTGGAGGTGCACTAAATATCTCCAGAAAACTGAGGCATGAGAGTGTCCGAAAACCTGGTGTTTTCTAATCTTTCCAAATCAAATTATCCATCTCTCTATCCATCTATCTATCTATCTCTATCTGGCTGGTTGGTACGTAAACCAACTACAAGAAAGAAAAAATACATAAAAGGAAAAGCCACAAAGCTGTTGGTTATTAAGATACCCTGACCACTAATCTGCCAATATACATTAAAAATCAAAATATTTATTGGCAAGCCAGATAAATAGTACATGCCAGTCAATGTACAAATAATGATAGTTTAAAGTGACAAACTTTAAGAGATGCACTTTTGGATTTGATAGGGATGCAGTTTAAAAATTAGAAGTAATCCTCTTTGAAGGGTTATGACAGCTACAGATAACATGTGATTCCAAATGTGAAATCAGGAAGAGGTGGACCCAGATCCTGGCTCCATGACACATGAGGTATGAAACCACCAGTACTAACTTCTCCTAGAGTCAATGCTCCCATTACACAAAGAAGGATCCTGAGAGCACTAAATCCCTTCACTGTACTGCATGGCACAAAGCGAAGGCTTAATACACCTTAGCGATTATGCATCTGCGCATGAACTTGACCTGCGCATCATGATCCAGGCAGCCAATAGCAGGGCTCCTTACACAAGTCCATGTGCCCAAATGCAAGTCAAGGTCTCCCCTCCAATCTGCTTTGCGCTCTTTCCCTTGCTTCTGGCAGATACCACTTGGCACAAACTTCCGCTGCAAACAACACTCTCAGTGTGCTGGCACCTCGCTTGCACATTCCTTATTGATTCGGACCACAAATATTTTCCCACGGGTATTCGCTGTCTCCTGGGTTAAATTACAGATCCACCCAAACTCTTGACACGCAGTATTTGAACTTCACGGAACAGTCTGTGCCCCACACAGTGTGGGTGGCCCCAATTCTGTACAAGGCGAAAAGTGTAAGAATGACATTTATCCAAAATATTCCCAGGGATATTTCCTTATGAAAGTTGCAAAGGTATTCAGTTCTCAATCTGATAATGACTGCATTTACAGCCAAGCTTTTCTCTCCGAGCCTCTTCAGACTCTCCCTCCTTCTAGGAGCCTCAAATGAAACAACCACAGAGTGGTTGAGGCAGGTGGTTCTGTGAGCAGGGTTTTCTTCTGCTCTTTATTTTCCCATACTTAAAAAAAATAAATAAATAAAGCCGAAGATATAAAAGGCGACCTGGACAGGGCAGAACACAAGATACTGAGAGAAGCGAAGATGTGAAAAGAACCACAGGGATGACAAATAAATAACAGGATTCTGAAAAGAAAAGTGTGTATAGCATATAAACAGTAATTAAACCACCTAGGAGCACTTATTCCCTTATCAGGAAGATCCTTACCCGGATCCCAGGTATGTAGTTTAGACAGAGAAATTAGAGGGTTTTCTGGGTCTTGGCTTCTGCTGCTAGATAGTGTAATTCCTCTTCTTTCCTTCTTCCAGAGGAACGGGGAGAGAGGACAGAATGCAGAAGGGATGCTACTGCCTCACCTTCACGCAGGGTGCTAAGGGTCCTTCCAGGTGAGCAAACGGCTCCCTGGCCCCTGCCAAGGGCACCCAGGGAGGAGGCCACACAGTCTGCTGCAGGTGTGTGAGAGAGGTGTGAAGTGCCAGGGGCAATGGGTGGGGAGCTAGACACAGCCTGTCCCCTCCACAGAGGGCAAAGGTGGGCGCTGACCGCCACTCCTCCATGCCAGCTGGTGGTGGCCCAGTATGAATCTGGGCGAGAGCTGTTGTCACTTCTAATATTTTCTTCCAAAAGAGGCAGAAATTCTGGTTGTTTTCCATGGAAATCCTAGTTACAGTTGGCAACTGATTCAAAATTAAAAGACACCTGAGCCAAGAAAACCCCTCTGTGAGCAGCTATTTCCTCTGCCTCCTCCTGACCATGTTTCCTTGCTTCCCCCAGGTGTAAGCATGGGTGTATATTGCCTCAAGACCATAATGTTACGTGATAGAAATCAGGCACACAAGTTTAAATATCACACGGTTTCTCTTCTATGAGAAACGTAAACTATACACAAAGAGCAAAGTAAAAGACAGATCATAGGAAACAGGGAGACAGGAAAGGGACCAAGAGATGGAGGGACAGGGGAAGAGAAGAAAAAGGATGAAAAAAGAACTCAGATGTGTTACGGACAAGCGCCAACCCGTGATGACTGTGAGCATCATGTACCGCAAACATGTACTAATAACAAGTTTTGCAAAAACAAAGGGGTGTTGCTTTTAATCCTTCCCCCACTCCCCACCCTTAGAGACAGCAAGGGTCTGTCTTAGCGGGGGTTAAATTTGGACATGACCTTTGACACTTCCTTACACAGCAGGCCTATGGCAGGTATGCACGCAGAGCCCTCTCTGTGGACACACATCAGATATTCAGGTTTAAGTGCAGTGTTGGCACTTTGTGATAAATAAGTGGGTTTGAGGTTGCAGTTTGGGCACGCGTCTCTAAGAGGTTCACCATCACTGTGATACAGGATTCCATGTTGTCCTGACGGCAATTGTTCCATTTTTAATAATCTTACAAGCTGGATGATACCGTATCAGCATCTCTCTGTTAGAAACTAGCAACCAACACTATAAATCACAGCCCTAAAGTCAATGAATGGTTCGCATTCACCAGCACCCCACTGATTATGGTGGCCTAGATAAGACGCCACAGCCTCCAAGTGAGTGGGTGGGGAGCTAGGCCGAGAATAACATAAAAGCGCTAAGTGAAATGCAAGTACCTGTACTAAATTAAAGCAAGTAGGTTTCCTTTAATGCAGTGATTCTCAAAGCGCAGGCCTCAGCAGCAGCCCAGCAACTCTTCGGGAAATTGTTAGAAACACAGCCTCTCACTGCCGTCCACCCCATCTAGCGAGTCAGAAACTCTGGAGCCCAGGAATCTGCATCCTTGGAAGTCGAGGGAGGATTCCGATGCCGGAGAGCCCCTGCCTCAGGACTAACAGAAACCCATTTCAACGCCTGTGCTGATCTTTGTGACTCTTCCAACCTGCTATCTTAAAAATTCTATCAAGGCTTCAAGGTGTCTTCCGCAGAGAGTAAGAATTTAACTTTTAAACTAAGTTGAAATTTTCTCCCCAGGTATGTAATTTAATTAATAGATAACCAGGCAGCAGGTGTAAAATTTGCTCTCCAGCGAAAATTCTATGTACACTTTTTCCCACTCCAACCTCTTTAATTATGAAGTGTATCACTTAGGAAAGTGCAGCATAATTTTAGTCTATGGGTTATTACATAAAGTCTAAGAAAGAGGTTTCTACCTAGCCGGCTGTCAAGAGTCCTTCCAGAAGTTAAGTAACTTTAGGTATCTATTCCCATTGCAATTTACAGAATACCTGCTCACTCCACGCTCTCTTAAGCAGGCGGCCCACACATTCACAAAGCCTGCCTGACCACTGTAGCATGTGGGGGCTAGGGTTAGGGATTAGGGGCTAGGGGTTAGAGGTTAGAGGTTAGAGGTTAGAGGTTAGAAGTTAGGGGCAGGGGGTTAGGGGTTAGGGGTTAGAGGTTAGGAGCTAGGGGCTGGGGGCTAGGGGTTGGGGTGAGGGCTGAGGGGTGAGGGGTTAGGGTTAGGGTTAGGGTTAGAGTTAGGGTTAGGGTTAGGGTTAGGACTAAGACTGTCCTAATCCTTTGTTTGTGAATTCATATTTCTTTCCAAAGATGTGCACCAGTGTTCAAGCCCTGGTGTGAAATATGTATCTAAACTGTAGATGTTCAGATTCAAGCCCTGACTTCTTCCTCTAACTTAGTGACAATTTGGTTTCTCATGTATTAAATGAGAACCTCGTTTATGGACTCAGGGTGTAGCCCTGTAGAGCTCAGCCTGTAGAGCACCGGCCTGGTGTTCAATCCACAGCATCATCCAAAGAAAAGAAAGAAAAAGGTTCACTTATGATTACCCTCTAGGTCAGCTCCAGCTCCTACAGGGCTACACGCAATGTGGTAGCAAAATACATACCCAAGGTATGGGTTGCTACTGAGTGAATACATCACTGTACATTTTTAACACCTGTTACAAAAGGGAAGGGAAACTAAAGATTGACTGGGAATAGAAGGCAAACTAAGAACACAAATAATAAGGCAGGAATAGAGGGAAATCCAGGTAAGACTTGTTCAACACCCACTCTAAGCAAAACCTAGATTAGCAGTATACTAATGGTATACTAATGGCATACAGATGGTAGTATACACACTGTATCCACAACGCCCGGCCTGCTCTCCTAACAGAGCGTTTTCTAAGAGGCAATTCTTCCTGTGCGCTGCTCCCTCCTGATACAGTTTCTGGAAGTGACCTAGTTTCATTTCAAATCCCTTTGGATCTTGCTGTGGGTGATTCTAAGACAGTCCCAGAAAGGTACCATCATTTTCCCAAAGGGAGCGCTGTATGCGGCAGTCTCCTTGGTTACAAGAATCACAAGTCCACGCGCCGCCTGACACACTCCCTCCTTTCCTAAGACAGTTCTGGAGGCTGCACAGTCCAGGGCTCGAGAGAGAACTGATAACTGACACTGGCCAAGCACGTCTCCTCCAGGTCAGCAATGTCGGCTGCCTGTTTGAGGCTATGATTTTAGGCACAGAAAGATCAACAGTGCTGACAAGGATGGAAAAGCACGGTGACGCTGAGATCGCACAGGTATCGCTGAGGAGGTGGCTGCGCCTCAGCCCCGCATCTGAAGTCACAGAGCTCCGGGGGGCCTGGACAGTCACAATGGCCACCCACTGAAAAAGGGGACAGCGGCTTAGGACCTCACCCTCGTCACGGGCTGCAGAGGTGAGTGACATAATGACACCAGAAGCCAAAGCCAGGGGGCCCGTGTGCTCCTGGGTACCCAGAGGAGGTGACACTCGTCACCGAGAGAACAGAATCAGCTGCCACCAGGAAAGGAGAAACGCAACCCAGCCCCAGTAGGGGTTCACAACAAAACATGAGCTTTTAATTAAAAAGCCAAATTAGAAATGACAGATTGCACCATATGCATCGGGAAACAAGGTTTCCGAGAATGCAGTAAGCATCCCATCAGGGAGGGGTTTCAGCAGACAGAGCATTCTGTGTCGTGGGAGGAAAATGGACATGGCATGAAGAAAGGCCAGGCTGGGTTTCAGTGGTGCCGGGCTTTTCATCCCCAGGGTAACTTAATCCCCAGCCTGCCCTGCACACATGTGGACCCAGCTGCTTGGGAGGCTGAGGCAGAAGGAACTCTTGATCCTAAGAGTCAGCAACACAGTGAAACAATGGCTCAAAACAAAACAAAACAAAAACACCCAGGTCTCAAGCCACCAGAAGTCAGGGCACTTTCCAAAACCTTACTGTCAGAATCTACCACAAATTAATTTACAAATAACACAGTTGTTTTAAGTCTTCAATGTGTTTCCTTTAAGTTCAACATTTTAAAAACAAGATATAATCCTGTCACTCTTCCTAATCTACGATATTTAGAGGGAGGCCAGTGATATAGCTCAGTGGCACAGCACCTGCCTGGCAAGCACAAGGTCCTGAGTTCGATTCCCCATACCAAAAAAATAAATAAATATGTAGAGAAATAAACTGAAAAATGTATTTCAAAAATCAAACTTTCCCCCAGAAGTCAAATGAAATGCTTTACATGTAACTTTTTTCCTTCCTTTTCTCTTCTTTTCTTTCCTCAAGACAGGGTCTCACTATATTGCCCACACTGGTCAAAAAATCTTGGACTCATGGGGTCCCCCTGCCTCAGCCTCCCAAGTGCTAGGACTACAGGCACACATCACCACACCTGGCTCTTCAGTGTAAGTTCTGTGAATTCAATTCAAATGCGCCTGCACGTAATATCCAACATCATAGCTCGAAAACCCGCTGCTTCCCAGTGGGACACTGAAAAAGACAACTAACTCCAAAACAGCTCCTGCCCCATCGCTATGAGAACAACAGCACTAGAAATCCAAAAGGAACATTTCTTGAACCTAGAATTTTCCATTTGGACTTCTGCCAACTTTAAAGTAAAATAAATAGATAAATACATAAATAAAGGCTGACACATCTCCTTTAAGATTCTCCTACTTTTTAGCACAAGAAGATTTGATGACTTCTCACGAGAACACGGTCGCCAGTCTGAGCTGCAGACACATCCCTCATCCCTCCCTAGTGTCGCCGGCTACACCTGGGTCTCACCTCATTCCGCCTGCACCACAACATACTCCGGGGACCGACCCACCGGGCTGCTGTGTCTCTCTCTCTCACCTCCCTTTCACACAGTAAATAATCTGTCTCCTCACAAACACCCACAGCAACAGAAGAGCGGCCGTGACTTTGAATTTCTAGGTCACTTCACCACATCCCACCACAACACTCAGCCCCAAAACACCTGGAACCCAGGGGTGGGTCCAAAACCTGAATCCTCCATGTGATCCATCACTTGTGGTTTGGTCTGGGTTTGGATACTTGTAGGAAGGAATAGTATAAAAACAAACATAAAATCTGAATATTCGTAAGGATGAAGATATCAAGTTTTGTGACATTATCCAGTTCTGAACAGAGGAATTACACATTTCTTTTTTCAAAAGAAAAATCTATGTAGGGCTAGATCTGCCCAGATCATTAATTTGCTGGTTTTTTCTTTTACTCCAAGGTTAAAACTATATTTCAGTTGAATAAGAAGAACCAGAATGTACAATGAAAAGACCACCAACTGGTAATATCAAGTCAAAATAGTAGAAAAATGAGAATTTCTGAGGAAAATGCTGATGACTTCTTTCTACTGCACACCCAAGCCGGCATCTATAATTCATGTGAACGAGGGCCAGAGGCAAAAGGGTTTAAAACTGCTTCCAGGTGACCGGAGGAGACGGATACTGGCTGAGCAGACGTGACGGTTTCTTCCAAAAATAAATAAACAAGCACACAAACGAAGCAAAACCACTAACGTGGGACGGCAGACAACAGCACTTCTACCGAGGCCATGTAAGCACTTTCACCTTGGGTTTTCACTCAGAAGTGCGGCTACGTTTCAAAAATTCTATGAAAGCACAACAGCTCCCGAAAATCTACAGTCCTGCAAGGTTAAAAACGCCACTTAATGCAGAAGCTTTCTGCCTCATAAAAATCTCAAATGAGAAGTAGAAAGACCCAATGTTTGACCTCGGGAACTTTCCATCTCATTACGGTGAAAAACCTGATTTTGGTGTGTGTGTTTTTTAACATTATTTTTAACAAACCGCTGTATAGTTCAATAAAAACCTGCTGGCCTAATTACCAGTTCTCAACCACTGATTCACGCTGACCCCTGCTTCAACTCCCTTCCTACCAATAGCTTCGTTCCCCAGAAAGAGGGATCCCAAGTGTATTAAGGTGACAGAAGGTTGCAGGAAACTATCTTTAAATAACTGTCCTGGTTACCATACCAGAGAAAGGTGGGCAGGAGGAATATCTGTTTAAGATCTTGATTTTTTTAGAGAGGCAAACCCAGGACCTCATGCATGCTAAACACATGCTCTACCACTGATCTATACCCCCGACTCCTTGTTTGAGTTTGGGTTTTTGGTTATTGCAAATATCTTTCCCTTCATTACTTTCTTTCCTCCATCTATGCTTTGATTTTGTTTTCATTTTAGGCACTGGATTGAACTTAGGCCAGGGCTTTGCACACTTAGGCCAGGGCTCTTTACAATGAGCTGCATCCCCAGCCCCCTCCAGCTGCTTTCCCCTTGCTTCAGTAACCTGGACAGCAATCCTACAGGACCAGTGTCCTGTTCAACGCTCTCTGCACAGGTTTCTCTTGAGCTTCCTTCAAGCACACCGTGCGGGAATGTGAAAGGAAGCAGCAGTGTCCATCCAGATGGGGGAACACAGACGATCTGATCTGCGCACACCACCCTACATTCCTCACTTCCCTCCTCGGAGCAACTGCAGCTTCCTCAGAGGCGCTCCGCACTCTGCCTGGTCTGTACTGTTACATCTCTTCCATCAAAAAATAAGCTCCAAGCCTAAGAAAATGTCTGCAAGTGGAACAAACTGTCCCTGTGTGCTCAGGAGAGCAGCAATCATTCACACGAGTTCTGTCAGCTGAGCCACTGAATTTCCACCAGTGTAGACTCAGGCCCAAGCCCAGAGCCATGTTAGTGCTCTAAGCCTCAAGTCCCTGAATGGATATGCTTCAGAGGCATATTACTGCAGGCTACTTAGTTTCCATGCAAACCAAGCAAAGCAGGTAGAAAGAACTAGGAAAGGTGCACACACGTGTTGCTGCAAGTTTTAAAATTACCAGACCACCTTTAAACATCACCTACTTTACTGCACATTTGTTATCCACGTTAGAAAATGGCCTAAAGGATCTGTGTGCAGCACTCCACAACTTGACCATTAAAAACGAGTTCCGGGATGAATGAATGTAAAAGAGTTGGTCTGTCTCCTCTAGGAAGGCATCAGGAAGAGGTTAGCATCCAGACTTTGAAACCATATAGCCCTGGTTACAACCCCCATAAACAAAGTAGGATGACTTGGGCAAATTATGGCTGCACTTGATTTATCCACTGAAAATCCAGCACCTAATGTGTCCAAGACATGTTTCTAGACATGAGGGACACAGTAATGAATAAAACAGATAAAGCTCCTACACTATGGGTAGGGGTGGCAGTAGTAGCTGTCTCATAGACTAGTATCAGGATTCTGTGCCAATTATTACCAGTTAAGTCTTTAGTATGGTGTCTTGGAACATAAATCATGTTCATCAATAAACAGGAGCATTATTCGAAGCAGGATGTCAACTCACATAAGCTACAGAACATATGCAGGGTTTATTTTAAAAGAGAAATGGGTGGTCACAGACAGAGAGACAGAGACAGACAGAAACATACTGGGCAAAGCTGTCACGCCACTAAATCATGGGTTGGACTAGCAGATCTGGCCAGCTTTGTAGCTGTGGCTCCTTCTTCTTCTGTCTCTCTCTCTCTCTGCCAGCTTTGGAGATGCAGCTCCTTCTCCCCCTCCCCCTTCCCCCCTGTCTCTATCTCTCACCCCTTTGGCCTGCTGAAGAATTTACTTCCTGATCAAGGTTGGGGAAAACCACATGGCCTTTGATACTCAGAACACAAGGATGGATTGCAAAAAAATCTAGCTGTGCTTCTTGCCTCATAGAACATTAACAGGGCAGCAGCAAAGGAGCGAAACATACAGGATGTGCCCAAATCCACCGTTCTTTCCTTCCAGGATGGCTCCACCATGCTGCTCCTCTTAACATAGCTTGCCTTCCCCATCACCGTACACACCTGATGCACGCACATCCTCCTCCGTAAATACCAAGTCCACCCAACACTACATCTGAAGCCTTGCTGAACTCAGATAAACTTAAGGTTTCACTCACCTCTGTATCCTAAACACTCAACATAGTCCACACTGATGGAATTATTTTCACTTGTTACATATCCACTCTGTCTTTCAACTACCATGCCTATACCCCCAACACTGAATTTAGGACAGGAGGCATGCTTCAAATATTCCTCTCACTCCCTTACTCAGAATCAGATCCAATGTACATGGCCACAAACCCAGTAGCTCCAGTAGCTGTTCTGTGAAACTTCCACCCCATGGGGAAATTCTTCTCACTTCTTCTTCCTCACCTCTTTTTTCACCAAATCAGCCTCACTGCCCACAGCTGAGATCCCAGGCACACAGAGCAGTGGCGTGGGGCATGTTTTCATGAATAAATAAATCATCCTCACTTTTCAGCTCTTTGAAGTGTGAAGCAAAACCAAATGCTTAAAACTATGACAGTTACCGCTAAGTTCTACCCCCTAGAACACTGCCCTGGCGATATGGTGCCCTGTCTGAACAGCAAGGAGACACTTTATCCACCAAAGATCAAGTTAATGCCTGTAAGGAACAGGGCAGACTTATTCCCAGGAAAGAGATCTACCAAGCTAAGATAAACTGTGCTCACAAAGCCCTGTACAGATCTCTCTCCTGAAGCTCCACACACTGGCGGCACCTGATACGACTCTTCTCACACTTGTTTCCCTCGGCACCTTTACACCTGTCTCACGAGCTCTTGTTTATTAATGACTGGCTCAGCATCGCGCCTGCTATTTCTCATATAGGCAGATGTGTCACTTTCTGTCCCAGCTCCACTGCAAGTCCCACTGTGACTGAAATCCCCTCTGTGGTCGCAACACCACACACAACATGAACACACAGCAAGTGTTTGACAAATGCTCCATGCATTTCCTTTCCAGAAAAGAAGCCGTGGGGAAAAGAGGAGTCCATATCTATGTCCTCAAAACAGGTAAAAGTTTAACTCAAATACAGAAAGTAAAACAAAATTACCAAGAAAAACATTCCTGAGAAAAAACAACACTGGCCATGTGCAGCCTTCCATAAGCTTATTTTTCACTAGTCTGTTAAAAGTCAATATCTACCTTGGCTACCTCTGTTCATGTGCAGAGCTGTGATCCTAAACGTCCTTCACAAAACTTTTGCTCTGCTGGTCTCTCTTTCCCCTTAAGAGACTGCCAATTACACACCAAGATTATTGTGTAATACAGACTGAAATGGGTATTTCTCCTCTAGTTAACACTTTCTGTATTCTTCGTATGTCTCAGCACTATGTAAAACTGTATCACTGAACAGCAAAATAGTCCCGTGAAGCTGGATGTTCCATTAATCCCATTTTAACAATTGCTAAAATAGCGATCACAGAGGGTAAGCTACAAGCCTGGGTCAGAAAGCTATAGCCTGAGGATCAGCCTCAGCCAATGGCATGGTTTTGTAAACAAAAGTTTGATTGCAACACAGCCACAATGCATTTATTTACGGACTGTCTAGGGCCGCTGTGCAGTTGCAACAGACAGATAAAGCCTAAAATATTCACTATCTGGCACTTCCCAGAAAAGGTTTGCGAATCCCTGGTCCATCCTACACTGGCAAAACAAAACACAAGTAGCAGCAACCTCCTAAGAGGCTTACACACATCTCCACAAAGTACAGAACTTGCAACAAGACAAAAACTTCTACTTGACCTTAAAAACCTAGAGGCGAACATTCCTTCTGAGTCATCTACCTTCTGTTGCTGACTTCGAAGCTGAGCCTGGCATCAGTAAATGCCCCGTTCCTCTAACTCCCACTTAGAAATACGTAGGCTCAGGATATTCGAAATATTTATTGCTTACAGAACTGTCTGGTAAGAAAGAAACTGCCCCATAGGTCAAAGAGCAGTAGAAGACTGATCAATTTCCGATGTGAGGTATTAGCCTAAGACCTATGCAAACTAGAAGAAGTACAAGGCACATATGGGATAGAGAGGGGGCTGGGGATTTAGCTCAGCGGCAAAAGCGCCTGCCTGGCAAGCGTAAGGTCGTCAGTTCGGTTCCTGGTACCGGAGGAAAAAAAAAAAAAAAACCAAAAAAAAAAAAATAAGGGACAGAGAGGATGGTCATTGTCATGGTGTGGGATGCTGCCTTCACGGACACTCAAACCACTGGAAATTAGACAGAGGGAGATTCTACATGCTTGCCAAATGTGTAATCACATATGAGCAGGGTAACAGGGAATGTGACACCGCCTCACCTGCAAGAGGTGCACCCCCTAATCCATCCTCCTCCTCCTTTCCACAATCAGCCTCTTCTCTTGTGTTGTCCATCTGTGAAGGTCACTACCAAGATGGGCAGCCTGTCACCCTCTGATCCCAAGCACCATACATCAACAGCATCTGTGCATCTGAGTCCTTGCACCAAATGTCTTTCCCCTTTCTATGACCTTCAAGCTATGAACACCACTCTCTGACCAACATGTGTTTGCTTGTTTGTTTATTTCATTTTGGGATTTTCTTTTGATTGGGGGGTTGGTTTTTGTTGTTGTTGTTGTGGGCCTAACCAGTCTTGGGATCCACGGCTTCTTGCCCCAGCTCCTGCTGGGCCCTAGGTCACCTTCCAAGACTGACTCAGGTTTCTCATTAACATACGTCTATGGCTCTTCACTTCCTTATCAAATTAAAGAAAAGCCACGGCCCTTGACTTCAGGGAACAGCAAAGTTGCCAGCATGAAGCCAACTGCAGAGCTTAAAGCTGGGCGGGGCCAGCTCTGTCACTGCACAAGCACTAACTCTAACGTCGCCACTGTGCAGCTGGCCCGTCCACTGTGCCAGAGGCCGTGGAACTGGCCCGGGTGCTGTGAGGAGGGGGTGTTGGGGCATGACCTCCAGGCCAGCAAGGCCACATTCCAACACTACTCACTTCCTCTCCACCTCTGCCAACTCGGAATCCCTTCATCCTCTGTACACCCCTGAAATGACTTACAGAAAATGAAACCTACAATTACATTTAGATACTTTCCTTCCAAAACTGAAATCTCCTGGAGGGTAGTGGTCTAGTTTTATGAATCTGTAAACCTCCTCAAATACCCAACCTGGTAGCCAGCTGGAGTTCAAAGAACAAAAGGATATTCCCTCCTCCAGGAAGTATAATGGGGGAATGAAAAAGAAAAGATCTCTCAGAAAATCCATCAACAGAATACCCCCAAGAGGTCTTTCTTTGTGGTTTGTTTGTACCCCAACATACAGCCACCAGGACTTCCTGAAAATAATTTTGAAGAAACAAAGACCATGAAAAATTAGCTGCCAGATTTGGAATGGTGCGTTTCTATGAAGGAGGGGTTAGAACTAAAGGAATGGCCACATAGAGCAACCAGATTTCCTAAGGAGAGTAATTCATTTCACTCCGAAAATGGAGAAAAGCAAACCTCCACACTGGCTGTACGTTAGAATTGCCTGGGGATTTTTTAAAAATTCCTATGCCTGGGCCAATCTCACGCTAACTGAATTCAACTCCCTGGGAGCGGGCTCAGGCACCCGGGCTTTCTCAAACTGCCCAAGTGGCCCCAGTGTGCAGCCCAGAGCAGAGGGAGGAAAGAGCCCTGCCCTGGGATCCAGGCTCCAATGATGACTTGTGAGGCCTTGGACACACAGCCCTGTCCTTCAACCCAAAGCAATCCCTTACTTGCTGTGAGACTTCAGCTTAGCTTGTGCCCTTGTGAAACGGGCACCATTAATAGTACTTAACCCTCACTGGGTTGTGTTAAGCCCTGGATGAGAACACATCAAAGCTCTTACAACAGTGCCCAGAACACTGATCGACATGGTAAATGCCAGCTACTTTCATCATCAAAGAGACAATGGTTGACAATAAGTACCTCACAAGCTGAGAACTAAATAAAGTACTCAATATAGAAAGTACTTACTAAATAGCAGTCTATTTTCTAGCCGTACAATTATTCCCGGAGTCATAATAATCTCCAAATACCTGATTTAAGCCAGGGTCCTTTAGGACAGAGAAAGCTAGCATCCCCACAACCAAAGATGTCAGATGAAATCCAGGGCATACTTCATTCTAAAATATTATCTGCTATTTATCTGAAATCCACACTAACCCAGGTGTCCTGGATTTCTCTTTGCTAAATCTGGCAGCCCTATGCTTGCCTATCACTCAAATTTAACCTACACTTGAGAAGGGGAAAGTCATGTGCCAAATATATTTTTTCAAAAAATCACAATCTATCCCCAGGATCTTGGCCATTGTGTACCCTAAAAGCCAAAAGACAAGTCACTACAACTCACAAGCAACTAGCCAGCTCCCGACACAAGTCAAAGCATTGTGCAGATGAACAAAACTCAAGAGGAAACTATTCAAAGGCCGAGAGCAAGAGGGAAGAAGGCTTTCCTCACTGACCCCCCATTTCACAGTCCCTTGGCAGATACATAAATCAAGTGAGTGACAGATCTAACCAAAAACACTTGCCTCCCGATGCAACACGCTCCAGCTATCCCACAAGGCAAAAGCTCGGCTATAAATTACTTACCCCATACAAGCTGCAATGCCAAAGCCCAAAGCTCCATCAGAGGCTCTGAGAGTCCTGCACCATGCAGATCTCTAAGGCATAGCCCACTTCTTCTGTTTTTCATTTTGCCTTAACCCACCCCTTCCAAAGAGAACCCCAACTTGATCTGACCTTTGTCAAAGTACTATTTTTTCTCACTAGAAGAAATGCAACAAAAAAAGACCTATCAGAAAAACAACTTTTTTGAAACTCATTTCACAAAGTGTTTATTTTGAATTCCCAGAACAAGATCACTGGAGAAACATTAAATTCTGAACTAAGTCTACTATCATATCGGTGCGTGTGTAAGAAACTGAAGATTTAAAACACCGCCAAAGACACTGAGACGCGTTAAGAGCCAATGACTCAGCTGCTTCTGTAAGAGTTGAATTAAATCAGCCTCTCGATTGCTCATTGATTATCACAAACAGCGAAAGCTCTCCTACAAAGACATGTTTTCCAGTTCGCTTGGCTAATCCCTTCTGAACAAGGATGCAAGGACTGAATATTATTTATCCAGTGGCCAACCACACAAATTAATCACACTCAAGCACCACGCTGGCAGCCAAACACAATCTATAAAATAATTCCACACTATCACCAGAAGCCAATAACAAGCACTACACCTCTGTTTTCCACTCCCTCACACCCTCCAAAAAAGGAACTCCTACTTGTAAAAGGTCGGACATGACACCTCCACTCATTTATAGCCAACTAGCCTGGACCGTAGGTCACGTCGAAATACACTTTTTAAAAGAGAAGAACAGTAAGGTAGTAGATTCTTTTAACAGCAAGAAGAGTAAAAGGCCAGGTGGTCACACCCTGCATCAACTTGCGCAAGATTAACATCAGAATCTAGATTGTACTGATCACATAGCACTGGCCTCGCCCTCCACTTCCTAAGGCGTGCATATCCTAGTATGTGAAGTGGGCCAAGTTACTTCTTCCAATACACAGTAGAAACTAACACACTGGGTATCAAAGCAGCAGATTCAGACAGCAACCCCCAGGGCCCAGAAGCAAGCTGTGGGCACGGTTCCAACTTCACAAGGTGGCTCACAATACATGGAAAAGACGGGCACAAAGGGAACGGGGGCCAGGAGGACAAGAAGTGGCCCATTCATGCTACCCTGCGTCCCCAGCACAGTCTGTCTGAATGGTGCTCTTATGAAGCTGCCAGCTTTGAAAATAAAAAAGAAGGGGAAAAAAATATGTGTAACTTAAGTCAGAAAGAAGGGAGGTCTGTTTGCTGTTGTTGCTGAGGAACAGGGGTCCATGCCAGCGAGACTGCATCTTCACGTGGGGAAGCTTTTCATTTCTTCCCGGCCAGTGGACTCGCAGTTTAGCAATGAAGCACGCTGGCTTAAAAAGAACTGCAAACACAGCTCGGAGGTGGGGCAGCCAAGCTTTCCTCGGAAACACAGCCTGCACAGAGCTGAGAGGGCACAGGTGTCCTTTCTGCAGATGTCTGTGACCCGCCGAACACTCACGGAGCCTTCCCTCTGAAGTTCCGCCAAGTGGCCACTGCCCAGCATGCTCTTCTGTCATTCAAGGACAAGACCGGGTCTATAAACCCGTCACCTCCAGGTAAATGACATTTTGCTACCCTGGAGCTGAACATCACCAATTCTGTGGTTCAAAGAAAACAAGTGAAGGAAAGAAGAGGGAGAGCGTGAGACATGAGTTTCTACCACAGCAGCAACTGTCGGGGTTGGGAAAGAGAACTGTTTGCTCCAGCTCTGTTTGAACAGGTGACCTAGGCAAGAAAATAAAGTTGAGCTATCTGGAACCTGAAAATGGAGATCCAAGTATGGACTGGGGCCCCCTGGCAGATGTTCTGTGCGTGCTCTTTTGTTCATTATTGCTTTTTATCCTCACCAAAACCTTCAAGGAGGGAAACAACCTGACACGGGGGCATAGCTTGGGCTCCCCACAGCCTCACTGTAAAAGCTGCATGCTCATTCTGCTTCCCGGTTCCCAGTTCCCATCGGCCTCCACTCCAGGGGTCAGCAAACTTTTCTGTGGGGAGTCAGAGAGCTTATGGTCTGTGTTGCAAAAACCGACTGCGCAACCATCCTTGGCCAGCAGTCAGAGAGGAAACGTCAATGAACAGGAGCGGCTGGGTTCCAGTTAAATTTTATTTATGGACAGCGACATTCGAATTTCACAGAATATTAGTCTTCTTTCGACTCTTTTCAAACCATTTAAAAATCTGAATGTCATTTTTAGGCCTCGGGCCACATAAAACATGGTGGCCGCGAAGTCAGTTGCCTTCTGAGTTTTCCTCATCCGAGTGAATGTCTTGATTAACTTTCAGGGTGTGTAAAGGAGGAGAGAGATTATATTGCCTTCAAATACAATGTGAGACTGCCAGCTGTGATAGAGGGGGAAGCCTTCCTGCTCATTTAATAATATCGTCTAACATCATTCCCTCATCATCATGACTATTTTCTCTATCACAGCACCCAGAATGAGAACAAAAAAAAAGAATCCCCACTACTAACAGTGGCAGAAAAAGGATAATCCATGTATGCAAACATAGCACTGTCTTAAAGTAAATTCCGTTCACATATTGTTGTACCCTTCTGGGATTTTCTTTCTTTCTTTTTTAATCTCTGAATCATCCAATAAATTCAGTGAACATGCTGGCCACAATTGTTATTATTCCACAGTTGTGGTGAGTGTGTGTGTGCATGTGTGTGTGTGCGTGTGTGTGTGTGTGTGTGTGTGTGTGTGTCTCAGGCTAAATAAAGCCATTTAGAAAAATCACAGAAGTAGGGGAGTATTCGATTGGGCAGTGACACACAAAGTAAAGGCAACCAGGCTAGGGAATCAGTGAGATATACAACATTATGAACATCTTTCCAAGTTTGCAATGACAGACTGATTTCCTAATTTTGGAGTAGAGTTAACTTACCAACTAATCAATGTATTTTCTCCCATGATTTTTCCTAAACACAGAGCACTGCCCAGTTGCTGTGGGTAAACCAGTCATCTATAAACACTACACTAACGGCATCAGTAAGATCAATCATGCACTAAATTGCTCCTGAAAATATACTGTCTCTTCTGGCTTTATTTCTCCACATGGCTGGCCTACAATTTTCTGCAATACATTCCCAGTATAAAGCATAAGTACGCTGTGAAGGCGGATACAACCTTGCCATTGACCTTTGGAAAAGGGGGTTATCACACTGCATGCTTCCAAAAAAGGAAAGGTAGACACAGGTGTGGGAGGTTTTCTGAGTGTCAAAGATACCTTTGCGGGTGACAGGTAAGCTAGACTTAGAAGCTGAGGGTCCTGGCCATCTCAACGTCTCTCTCCATTAGGGTCATCTGTGAATCAGCAGGCCAACCCATAATTACCATTTGCCAACCTTTAATAATAGGAATGGGAGTACTAGTGAACATGATTAGACCGTGTTATGGCTTGTACCTAGATGTCCCCTCAAAGCCTCATGCACTCACAGATCGCAGTTTTGGAGAATGACTGGATCATGGGTATGTGATACCAGATGAGCCCACTGACCAGTTTAGCATAGTTCTGGGTATGGACTCAAGAGGGAAGACCCACTCTGGGTGTACTGGCACCAGCCAATAGACTTGTGGCCTGGATGGAATAAAAAAGGAAAGAAGAAAAGCTCACGGTTTCTTGTCTGCCCTGTCATGGACTGTCGCTCCTCTGCCTTGCTCCTCCACCATGCAGGGCCATTCCACCCTGCTTTGGAGCCACCTGACTATGGACTGAAACCTCTATAAACTAAAATAAGCTAAAATAAACCTTTACACCTTTAAATGGTGGGTGTCACGTATTTTACCCCAGCAATAAGAACATAATCAAGACCACTTCCGAGAATGTAGAGGTTAAGGTACCACAAAGCACTGGAAACAGGCAATAGGATGGGTTGTTATCTTTTAGGAATCAGATAAAAATATTGAGGAAAAATTGTTCAAGAAAATGCTCAAGTCATCTCATAATATTTATAGTCTGATTTTTTAAAAAAACCTTTGCACTTTTTTCAGTCAACAGATTGGGATGACAAGGTATGATGAATAAACATGTTGCATCTATTTCAATGTGTATTATTCTCTCTCCTTTTTTAGTCCCTTCTATTTGTATCATTTATCTCATTTGGCCCGAAACCCGGTAAATATAGCAAAAACATCCACTGAACCTGAATTGCAGGTAGGATTGTACTACTTTTAAGACAACTGGGGTAATACTGGCATCACATCCACAGAATGATGTGCACAAGGTCACAGGACAAGCTCCAAGTCTTAGAGGCTAAAACAAAAATTCTTTTAATCTTTAAACCCTATTTAATACTCCTTAAGAGAATTTATGAACCAAATGATTCTCACCATATTTCGGAACATTTCAAATAATAGTCCCAAGCAGTTTGGCTTAAGAAAAGTTAATGATAAGAAGCAAATGCTATCAAACAGCCTCTGCTTACGATAGAGCAGGCCCATCTGTCTGCAGTGAAGACAACAGAAGGGACAGCTCAGAAATAATCTGCCTCCCCCAGCACACCAGGGATCCAGTACCAGGGTGGGGATCCTCCTCTGTTTTTTGTGTTTTGTTTTGTTGTTTTAGTTTTGAGACAGAGTTTCAGCTGTGTAGTGCAGGTTAGTCTTGAACTCATGATGTAGCCCAGGCTGGCCTTGAACTCATGGCAGTTCTCGTGCCTCGGCCTCCTGACTGCTGGGATTACAGGCGTGCGCCACCATGTCTAGTTTGGGGGACCCTTCTCTTCACTGAGGACACAATGAGGCCAACTGGCACTCTCGACATTGAGAAGCCAACGCTTCCATCACTCTGCCAGTCGGCACTGGCCTCACCACTGCCAGGGTGGTGGGGAAGAGATTTTAATGTGTTGAAGCTGGATCCCTCATGACATCTCCTAAGTAGCCTCTAAAACAAGCACATAGTTTGGGTTAGAAAACGGTCAGGGTGTGGCTATAACAAAGATCTGGGGGCCACTGAGTCTGCTGGAATGGAGACCCACTCTCAACTCTTCTATGGTCTGTGGTCCTCGTGCAGTGCTGAGCACAGGGAAATTTCCCTCCGGCCAGCTCCTCCATAGCACACCGGCACTCAATTCAGTAACAGCCACTTCATGCCCTCAGAATTATTTTGTGTCTGCTCAAAGAGACTTCGCTCTTACATCTAACATGAGGATCTTTCAGTGGGCGCAAGGAAGAAGAACTGGCTCAGGGACGAGGTATCATTTCCCACATTTATCTTTCAATATCCTCCTTTCAGAATAATTTTTTAACAGGTCTTTTCAAGAGATGGGTACTTCAGAAATCAACTCAAGAGAGCTGGAAGCACGAAGTCTCCTTTTGCTTCCCATGGGCTGCTTTCAAAGTCTTCTGAATAAAGAAGCGCATGGCCATTTGAACAGTGGATCCTGTCAGTTACAGTTTAACTTATGTACCCCTCACAGTGGACCAGCGTACATGCTGTGACTGCCCCCATTTTACAGATAAGGGGCCAGAGTACAAAGAGTACTGACCAACAGCCTGAGAAACTGTCAGTGGCCTCCAGGTCAATGCCCTGAACCGTGCTACTTCCACCAAAGCTGCACAATTAAAGCAGTTCATTGCATCATTGTGAGACCTACTTTCCTTTCCCTTCCAACATGGAAAACAATATCACATCTTCACTGACACTCACTGATCCTTACAGGCCAGCCCAGGGGATATTTGGGATTCAGGACAGATTTTGACTGTCATACAGACGAGGTTGATGCATGATGACAAGGAGCAGGTAGGGGCCAGGGATGCTACTCAATATCTACAATGTGGAGGGCAGGCTCCCCAGCAGCTCATTAGACCCAAACAGCATTAATGTCCAATAGCCAAATACTTTCATGACGCAGGTTTCCTCCCCTCCTCCCTTTCCCTATCATGGTGTTTTCCGTGTGATGACCGTCCACACTCCTAAGTGTGGAAGAAAACATTTTCTTTAGTCAGTAGGCTTTCTAGCTCTCCTGCTGCCTGATGCTCTTCTCCCTAACCCCAAAGTCCTAACAGACCTAAGGGGCCCCATTGCTGTGCTGTGACTTGGCTTCACCCTTTTGTCTAACTCCTGTGGTCTTCAGGACCTACGTCAATAGCATTCTGCCTGGAAGCCTAGCAAGAGCAGCAGCTCCAGGCTCAGCCTGGGATGTACATGGCTGATACTCATGGTCTCCACCTCCCCTACCCTACCACACATGCTCACTCTGGCCACACATTTGATGCTTATGGCTGCTGCTCCTTAAGAGAGCCCTAAAATAAAGACCGTCCTCTCTGCTTCTCCCAGAACAAAACTGAAACCATGAAAAGTGCAGGGAGCTCAAATGCTCCCCCTCAGGAAGTAGGAGGACCAGGATTCAACTCCCCATCAGACCCGCTCAGCTCAAATGGGTCACAGTGCCAAGCACAGGGAAGTTTGCGGCTCTCACACAGCTCCTGTTCTCCCAGAGCACTGCCGACAGGCTGCTCAGATGGTGCAAACATGGTTCAGAGGCCGATCGGACAGTAAGATTCCTGCTGTAAAAGCTCTCTTTTTATGATCCCCACATATAAACGCATCCTTCTCTTTGCTTTAATTGCACATATATTATAACAGCTTTATAAAAGTCTAATTGGCATACAATAAACTGCACAAATTGTATATTTTGGTAAGTCTGACATACATATACAGTCATGCAACCATCTCCAAAATTAAGTGAATGAAATTCCCACCCTCCTTGAAGTTTCTTTATGTTCCTGTGCGTATCAGACTACCCCCAAAACCATCCCCAGACAGCAACACAGCCACTTCCTGTCACTGTCAACTAACTAACATCTCGTAGAACTTTACATAAGATGCGTGATATAGCAGAGATACTCTCTTTTCTCTGGCCTTTTCCACTCAACATAGTATTTTGAGGTTCACCCAAGTTAGAGGATACCAACAGTTTCCGCTCCTTTATTGCAGAATATCCCACTGTATGACTATGCCACAGACTATTCATCCATTTGCCTGCTATCCAGCCAAAGAAAAAGCCTGCCAGATTGTAAAACTGAGTTTGATTTCGAGAAACAAAATTTTGTTCTCCTGTTGAATGCATGTTGGGACATGGTCTGGCTGGACAGATGGCCTGGCTTGTCACTTGGACCCATCCCTTCATATAAAATTGAGTTTCTTTTTATTTTCCTTACGTATAAAGTCAACTTACTAGAACCTCCTTCAGAGAGCTGCTGTTAAGATTAATGGATGATTATTCACACCCAGTCTCAGCCTCTGCTAATGTAAGGTGAATGTTCACAAACATGGAACATGATTGCTATTCATACTAATCTATTATGCAAAGTAACCTCATTCTACCTTCAAACAAAAATTCCCATTATTTCTGCCAAATTGCCCTATATTGATTTTACATGACCTTCTACTTTGAGATTATGTAGCAAAAAACAAAAACGTTCAACACACTGCTTTGCAGGCCTTTTTTAAATCATACTTCCTGGGTGAGGAGGTAAAATTTTGGAAGCCTGGACACAATATACCTCAAAACACACCTAAGATTACCTTTCCCTCTCAGGTCTAGGACACAGCTGGTGAGAACATGTCACAACCTTCCAATTAGCAGCATACCATGAGTCACTTGACTATTCATTCGTCAGAGAGAAGGAAATGAATGGACTCAGTAAAACTCAACAAGTTTCCAGGAAGACTTGAGTAAATACTCCTCTCACACCCATTCTCTGGCCCTACCTCCCCTTTGACCAATCCCCTGAAATCTGCCCTTTGTCCTTTCACACGTATGGGCAAGCCTGAAAAGGGTGTCCTTGGGAGAGAAGTAACAGGCTACAAGTGAGGAAGAGACAGGGTGTTATTCAGCCTGGGTGACCCCCTTTGTGGAAGAGCAGTTTGGCCTAGAGAGACAGTAAGCTTCCCACCAAGATGGCGGACGCGATAACCAGGCACGGATGTCAGGGAGTTCTCCTAATCAGGTGAGCCTGGAGGGGAACTTTGTGTAAGTTTCCAGTCTTAGCTGAGAAGGAAGTGCCAGGTGAGCTTGGCGGGCATAGTCCAAGAGTACAAGAGGATGACTCTACCTAGAGGAGAACAGCTTTCCAGGCTAACTATGCCCTGTGACCAAAGAGCCATGGGGTGTAGTTAGTTTCCCCAAAACAGGGCCTGAGATTCAGAGCAGAACATACTCAGAGATGCTCTTCGCTCTTCGGACAGGCTACAGAGGCCTACAGAATAGTTAAAGAGGGCAGCTCTTCTGCAACAAGTCTCCACTGGAATCCCTACCTTCTTTAAATAGCCATTCTATCCCCATGACTGGGTCCCATCACACCATCTCTCAGTGCACTGACCGTGTAACTAATGTGTATGCGTGTGTTTTGACCAATGGTTCTGGTCTGTTTCCCACCCATACTGGGAGCTCCAACAGGGCTGCCTTTTTCTCTTCAGCAGCCAGCCCAATGCCCAAGGCACATAATAGTGTTCAGTGTATATGTGCTGCATTGCTAAATGTGGTTGATTGACTTTATGAGTCTTCAGTGTCCATTTTTTGCTCTGCACCTGGGCCATGACTATTATCTTAATTAAGTGTCTTGAAATGGCAACCTTCCCATTGAGGGCCTAGGATAACCAAGGACCCATCTTAGTGCCTACCGAACACTCCGTCTCTACCTAGAACATTTAGATGCTTCAAAAGAACATTCCCAAGGACAGGACACCCCTCAGCACTTTTATACCACACAACTACAAATACACACCACCACAGACTACATCAGGAGGAAAAGTACTGGTCATCTATGTGGCCAAGAAACCTCCAAACAAACAAAACCAAAAAAACTGTACTAAGTAGCACCTACCAAATTGGGGGGGTAGGTGATAAAGCATTGAGTTTTAGCTATGGGAAATGAGGAGGAAAATCCTGTTTCTAAGTTCTAGGACTTCCAAAGTAATGCTCTAAGGTTTCAAAGTAATTTAGCTTATCTTATTCAGCAGCAATGCTACTACCAGTCAAGAAGCAGAAGTAGCCAATATTTCCATAAAAACTTGAAGTATCACCTAAAGGCAGCTTCTGCCTTTGCAAAAATTGCCAACTCCAGCCATATGCTTACAAGTACTTTAGCTTCCACTGCCTAGATTTAACTGTCTAACAACTCTGTAGTGGAACAATGGGATAGCAAATTAAATAGGAGGAGCTCCAATTTATCTTTATCCTAACATCTTCTCATATAAAGGGAAATTAATGATTTCACTAAGTAGTTGAACAGAGGCAACATCTAAGGCTGTTTTGAGCTTATTTTGTGTTAGAAAGCTTAGACATACCTTTCAAAATTGCAAACCAGGATTAGAATTTCTACCCAAAGACAATTATGAATCTATGTCATATATAATATATTTAATATCAGATGATCAAAAACCCATGAAATTTTTCCATTGAAAAGTGTTTGATGTATGTGTGAGTGACATGATATAGATAATAATATAGATTAGATAAATTAATGTACATAGATAAATATATGAATAGATATACACAAATATGTGGATATATTTATATAAGTAATGGATGGATAGAGGAATAGACTGATTGACTGATTAACAGATAGACAGGTAGCCTTATAATTTTGCCATTACAAGGCAAAATTCAGATTCCCTCAACCCACTCTCCAAAGTTTCTCTCTTTCTCCTTCCTCTTTCCTCTAGTCCACTAGAGCAAAGTTTTTCAAGAAGAAAAAAATCATTAACCTTAATGTACATACAGATGGCTAATAAAATGCTGGGAGAAAATGCAGGGAAGGTCCTTTAAACAGGTAAATACGTCCTTTGACCTGCCCGATGGAGGAGTAGGAAATCTACTGTATGCATCCTGTCCAGGGTGGGTACGAGACTTCAGGGGATCAAGGGAGAAAGTCCAGCAGTTCTCAACAGCACAGCTGTAGCGGTGTGGTGACGCCTAGTCACACAACAGGGTAAATCAGACTCTGTCTACCCTATTAGCTGGGAACTCCCATTTAACAGAACTTTTCCCCACATGGCCTAGGGAACAACTGGCCATATAAGGAGCTTGTGTGAGCTCTGCAAAGTGAAAGTGAGACCACAGCCACTTCTCTCAGAAGGCACAGGACGGGCAGATGGAAGAAGTCTGGTGGGTCCCAGTTGGTCAGTGCTTTCTTCTGCTCTTGCCATCCTGCCCTCCTAATGACTGCCTGCTGCTCAGCACTTGGCTGTAGACCACAGAGTCAGAAACCACACAGACACGATGGACACCGGCTTTAGAGACACTACAGGCAGCCCTTCTGTCTACCTTAGGGGTCTCCAGCACCAACTCGTCCACTCCGACATCAGGACCTCAGGCAGAACTTCCTCTGATTGTCTCCCTCTACCGTGTCTCCCTCCACATCCCCGAGCTCCTCTCACAACTGAGGCCGGGCCAATGTCTATAATAAATCCTTTAATCACACACTGCTTACCACGTTTCTGTTTCTTTGATAGGCAACTGGTTGAAAAATAGGAAAAGCCAGAGAAAAGACTTCAATCCCCAGTCCTTGCCTGCTACTTACTGATCCATTTTTGAAATGAATTGCAGTACCATTCAACTGGATACAGGGACTGAAAGCTTCCAGTAAAGAACATGTTCATACAGCCCCACACACAGGACCACACATACACACTAGGACCACGCCCAGCCTCTGCAGGTCTTCACACTTATCACCAGCACTATACGTGTCTCACCACCATCCACGGAGTTCCTAAGGACTGCTATGACACCAACAGCTTACAAGGTGAACAAATAGCTCGTGAGTAAGGATGAATAAGTGACTTCTTTCTTCTGAAGTAAGTTCTTACACAAAAAAATAACATAAATCTTCCCTAGATTCCATTTAGTCAAGTACCCCTCACTCCATTTATCAACATAGCTTAAAGCAGTGGTCAAAATTGGGATCCAGGAAGCACATTTTTGTCCCACAGATTTGGATGAACCCTCTGATTTTTTTCAAATGTTCCAACTGGTCCAAACTTTTGGGAACTGGAGGATTTTCCCCTCAAACTCCGCATGTCCGACTTCTAAGAAAACTAAACATCTACAGCCCCACTCTTACCCCACTTTCCTGTAGGACAATCACTTCGTACCCACTCTGCCCTCCACTGGCAATGCCTGCTTGGGCCCTGCGAACATTAAAGATTGCAACCACCAACGTGTGCTCTTAGGAAGCCAGTGTCCAGGGAGCTCAGAAGACAGGCAAAGTAACCACATAGTATCTCAGTTTCTACAGCTAGAGACTTGCGATTTAAGTGAACTCTGCTGGTAAGGGCTATTTGCATTCTGAATTGCTTTAAAAGCCTATGTTTCCTGGGCTACACTGTAGTATGGTCCTCACATTAAGGAGAGACGATTAAAAAGAGGCACATACCTCCAGCAATTATGAGCTGCAGCAACACGTCCAGGAACACGTTGCAGCACCACCCCGTGTAGCTGCTCCCTGTAAGAACGCCACCACCGGAGCGCCAGGAGCGTGACTACAGCTCGTCACCGCGGCCAGGAGTGTGGGGAAGATGCCTCTGCTCCCTGTTATCAGAAAGGCCCTGCCTGTGTCATTTTCTCTTTCTTGACATCAGGGAAAGTGAAAGCAAAAATGGAAATGGCAGCACAATGAACATGTTCAAGGGCATGTGACTCCCAAGCCTGAGGCTGAAGTGAAAACACATCACAGAAACACAAGAAAACTTCACAAAAATCCCCTTTCTATAAACTGGAAGATCTGAAGGTCTCGGGATCAGTGACTTCCATCCTCACTGCCCTGGTTTTCTCACTTGAAATCAGTCTTTACCAAAGGAGAATGGATTCCAGGCTGCAGGCAAAGATCTCTCGGCTGGGGACTGGCACAAAACACTTAATAAAGGCTTAAATTCATGCGACTGTTTTATTATTATCAACAAAGGTAGCTCATGCCAAAACTAAAAGCACGCTCAACCAAAACAGGGAAGGAGATTCCTCTGGCAGCCACTCCTATCAAAGAGACTTGTAAATCCAGAGCTTCCAAGTCAGGAGTTGTCCAGGTTATAATGTAGAGACTGCGTTTGGTTTATAACCAGTAAACACAGTAACTCAATCCACAGGAAATGTGCTAATAAAATTGTCACTCTGTGCATAATCACAGTGCAGCTTCTAACACTCCCCAAAACAAGTCAGAACCCACTAAAAAGCTTCCGAGCTTTTCACCCAATGTCCAAACACAAAAAGGTAAATTCTTAACATAAAAGGGTAAACTCCCCCATGCCTCGCACAGTGAGGTAGGAGTATAAATGGCTAGGTCCTGGCATAATTTGAAAATCACTTTGTTCGACTTGACCTCCAGAGTCAGCCACAAATGGCTTGCAAGGGGCCATGCTAAACGCTTACATGTGTAGCCGCTCAGCCAAAAAACCACTCTAAGATTTTAAAGTGCGGGCTGGTTTCCAGTAACATGTGGAATAAGCAGAGCTGTTCATCTTTACAAAGGATTTGTAGATCAAACAATATTTCCATCCTGCCTCTCTTGTGATAATTAATAGCAAGGACATCATTTCCATTTGAAAGGTTAAAAATTGACTAACTGGGTCAAATAAAAACGTATTTTAATTGGATTTTTTAAATTCGAAACTCCAAAATACTATTCCCTTGCTAAGGAAGGAAATTCCACAGAAAACTTCCAGACAGAAAATAGCTTGTCATGGCAGAGCTTCAGGAAAAACAAAACAAACACACTAAGTGTCAGGCACCATTCATTCACTCATTCATTCATTCCTAGAAAATGACCAAAGGGCCCTGTGTGTGATGACGTTTTATCTAGCTGCTAGATCATTATGGCCTCTGCCATTCAACCATGCCTTCCTAGTTAAAACAAACTCCATGAAAAGATCATTTGTTGCATGCTCAACGATGTGGCCAGCTTGTTTGCTGACTTGCTGGATAAATAGTGAGACAAGTCTACTAAACATCAGGCTCTGGTTAACCTAGAGATCCAATAGGCCGCATCCTCGCAGGGGAGGCGGGTCTGCAGACAGAATTCCCAGTACTGGGAGCTTCATGCTGTACAAAAAGATCACCCAAGGACTCAGGAAGCAAAGAGGGAACCCAATGGGCCGGCCTCACCCGGACCATCATTGTAAAGTGAGGGTATTTGATCACCAGCGGGTGGAAAGACAGGATTTTGGGGGGCATTCAAAGCAGAAGGGACAGTATCTTAATAACCCGGGGATGTGAGTCATGCACAAGTAACAGTACAGATTATCAAGATGACCTGGGAAACTGACCTAACTGGGTCAGTGTTTTAGAAAAAGTACTTCTACATGCACATTGAAGGAAGCAAACAAAGTGTGTCCTGGACTATTTGCCAGATAAGAATGTATAATTTAATCTACTTTACTTGTTTCCGTAATTCCCTCTTCCCTTCCTTCCCCCAAGTACCTCCTAACTATTCCGAGGTCACTTAAACTCTTAAACTGCAAACAAACAGATGCCTCTCTTTCTGGAACATTAAGGGTACAAATCTGGAAAGGAGAAGTAGATAATATCCAACCTCTATCTGAAAGGAAAATATTAATGCAATCTTTTTAATAAATGATGGTTTCTGTACAATTTTGTTTCTGGTGGTATTTTGTGGGTTTTTTTTTTTTTCCTTTTTAAAGCGTGAGTTATTTTTAACACTTGCTATCACTGACAAGCACATATTAGGAAAAATTCATTTTTGAAAGATAGACTAAAAGCAGTAGAGATTAAGCAACTGGTAGTTACAGCAAAAAAAAAAAAAAAATTCAAGTTCCCTTTTAAAACAAAGAAGTGTCTATCTACTTAGTAAGTATAGTGCTAATCAGAGCAATCACACATCATTCAAAGTTATCACAAACTGGTATTTTCCACTGCAGCTCATTTTGCAGTTTCTATGTGAAAGGTGTGCGCTTTAATAAGGCTTGCCCTGCACCCTAGAAGCAGCTACTCCCGCAAAGGTAGAGGAGGCGTTTTCCTAGGCTTTGCTGACGTGCCAACTGCTAATCACACGACCACCTGGGACCAAGCTGAACCGTGGCAACTGGTGTCACCACCAACTTCAGGGCCTTGGCTGATGTCCCTGCCACATGCAGATGATCTGCTCCTCTTGGTCATTAAAACAAACTACTTCGTTTCTCTGTAGGAAGAGTGTGGGGTCTGTGAACATGGTGAACTCAAAGCCTTTCATAAGTAACACTGCAGTGTTACAAATCCGGCTGCAAATTCCAGCCTTGTCTGCACACAGGACTTGCCTATGGAGTCAGAGCTGGGTTTTGTTATCGGCCGCACTGAAAGAGTGGATTTCAGATCTTGCATTATTTTTATTACACAGAGACAAACAGCACACACTCTTGTGAGACCAGAGACACACACTTTTCAAAATGCTTTTAAATATGGTTCCAGATGGAGCCTTCAGAAAGACTCCCAATCCCCAGGAGCCTACAAACATAATATTCCACAGCCTCTAGAAAGTGGCTATAAGGGCCAATTAAGGAACTAAGTTACAGCAACAAGTACATTTTTTTAAAAAACCAGGAATACCGTAATTCCACAAAGTTATGTCAAAAAAAATGTATCAACTATCTTATTTCTCTACTGGCTTAAAATCAGATTTTTCAAATCCTTCTTTTCTTTCTTTCTTTCTTTCTTTCTGAGAAGAGATCTTGTTATATTGTTCAGGCTGGCTGTGAAATCTTGGGCTCAAAGGATCCTCCTGCCTCAGCCTCTCAAGCAGCTGGACCTACAGGAGTAAACCACTGTGCCTGGTTCATATCAGAATAGCTTCAATAGTCTCAATTCAAAGGCCTTGCCAGATGACTCTAAGGACCTCAGATGTGTGATGAAACTACACAATTACCTTGAGCAGTCTTAAAAGTTTACCTTCATTAGCCACACCAGTGTGAAAATCAGATGATTTTACAGATGTAGGTCACATAATCAGTCACTTGCAGTTACAGTTAACCTGATAGAAGAAAATGGCTTCACAAACAGTTGGAACCTATCACCTTCAGATGTTTTGCCACCCTCTGTGTGCTTGGCAAATATTGGACAGTGACTCGCACCTGTAATCAATCCCAGGACTCAACAGGCTGAGGCAGGAAGATCACCAAAAGTCTGAGACCAGCCTGGGCTACATAATGAGACCCTGCCTCAAAAATAAATAAATAAATAAATAAATAAATAAATAAATAAAAAAGTAAATGAGCAAAATGATGAAACAAATGGGAAGAAAGACCATCTCTAAGTTGCAAGGCCTTGCTAATTCTCTCCCTACACGTACACTGTCGACTGGATGGTTCCTTCTCTCACAGAGTCTGGGTTTGCCCAGGTGACTGGCTTTGACCCAAAGAATCAATGAAAAGGTCTCAACATTAAACTTCAAGAACCCCTGCAGTGTCCACTGCCACCTGCTCGTGCTGCCTGCTTCAGAGGTCACCCCCAACAGTACCCACACCCCAGCACCTCCGCCCAGCACTGACTCACTGCAGTGATCATTAAACAGCAGCTTTCATCTACAGCAAGAACGACAGGCCACAGAGATGAATGAGAACAGGCGGAGGGGGAGAGGGCGCCAGTGCTCACCGGCTGCCTGATGGTTTGGACAGACACCTGCTGCTCCTTACTCAGTGAACCCTCGGGGAGGACCAAGCCTATCACCAAGCCCGGCTTTCACCCAGCTTTAACTGCAGCCGAGGAAATCAGGCCAAGACAGAAGGGCTCATCTTAGGCCAGAGCAGGGGCTGGGTCAATACTAATTGGAAATAGTGGCAATTATCCTCCTCCAATTACTAAAATTGCAAAGCAACGATGCAGAGATCTTATCTCAGCGAGAATAAAGCCCGTTAAATGCTGGCTGGTTTGTAGAAACTGCACATTCAGTCAGAGACCTTATCGTAACACAGGCTACATCTGCAAGCTCTCCTTTAGCTCGGTGACATCCGTGTTGACCCATGATCCACAAGCCCAGTGCTGCCAGCGCTGCAGAGCTGGATCAACCAAGTGACTACTGTTAAGGGAAAGTAAATCATGTATTTGCTGAGCGTGGAAGGTGAGTTTCAGGCGCTGTACGAGAGCTAGTCATGGTGGCACGCTCTCCCAGCAGTCCACTGTAGCAATAACAAAAACTGCAATTACCACGTTCTGGCCACATGACACGGGCCCCCCTGTACCTACACATCCTCATGTAACGGTCACAGCACCTTCCAGTGCAGTTGCTCTATCACTCTGCTCTAAGCAACTTGATTCAGCCAGACGGTGTGGCCACAGAGCTTGGTGCCAGGGCTCAGCTTGAAATCTGAGTCTAGCAGACTCCAGAGTCCAAGTTCTCAACAATTCTTCAGACCAGGGCTGTGCTCAGCCTCTTTCTGGGACCCTGAAAGAAACTCAAAACAACTGTAGATATACTTTAGAATCTTGTTCTGAGGAAAGATCACATCCGTTTTTTCCTATGCACATGTTAATAATCTGGCTAACGCAGTAACAATGAAGACACACAGAACCTAAAACTGGTAAACTTATACAGAATACCTAAATGAGGGTAAATACACCTTCTTTTTAAGTGGCAGAAATGTACTGCAAAAAAACGGGTTATTCCAAGTGCACATGCCTGGTAAACAACACTCCAGAACAATTTGTAAAATATACTTGAATGGTAAATATTTTTGTATTCAAAAGACAAGACTTGTCTCAAATTTCCTAGCAGAGCTGTTTTCAGGATTACCCTTGCTATTGTGGTTCTGTTACTGTTGCTTGTTCAACCCAAGCCTAGCAGCATCACTCTCCTTCCACTGTTGCCCTTTCGGGGACAGTACCTCCATGTGAGCAAGTCTGAGCTAACCTGCGGGGGACGCTGAGACCCGGGAGCTCCTGCACCCACGCCAGCCCCATGTCTGGCTCACAAGCACTGCTCAATAAATGGCAATTCCTATTTAGACAGAGGGAGCAGAAAGTTCTAAAAGAGTTTGAGAAAGGACACACTAGTATTCTGGTCCCATTTCCTCCTTCCTGGCTGTGCCGGTGAGCTCAGAAGTCCTAGAGACCGATCTTGCAAACCTAATACCCTCTCCCATCTGTGAATCATCAAATCCATAGGACTCTCTCCCACTGAGTATATAAGGAAGCAAATATTACACTTCGGCAAAGTGTAAGTCATAACGGGGTGCACAAATGGAAGGGCTATAGATTCAGAATAGGCACAAACAGGCAGGAAGAGGAGGATTCAGAAATCAAATGGACACCCAAAAAAGAAACGTGAATGGCAAATTCCACCTGCAGAAGTAAGTTCACCCCAGGGGCTAAAGGGTACACACAGCAATGTCACTTCCAAAGGTGTGTTCTATTTTATTATATTTTAATCTACTACTCTTCACAATGCAAGGTACACAGAATAACTCATGGTCAGTCCCCGGATGAGAGCCTACCTCTAGAGCCATACAATGACTTTTGCGAAGATTAGCTTTGATCCAACGCACTGCCAAGATTTTTAGCCACAGACCTAGGAACTGACGGTCTCTCAACTACACAGTTTGCTCAAGAGAATAAGGCTTTAAGTAAAAAAGTAATCGTTTGTATATTGTCACTATTGTCAACTGCAAATGTGTCTGATTATGTCCAAGTATATAGTATCATAAAAACTGTAATTTTCAGTGTGTCTGATTTATTTACACAGAAATGCAACTAGGGCAATGTACTGTTGTTCCAGTAATCTTTCTGAAAATCTTTATTGTATTAACCTAATTTTCTGCATAGCTCCAAGCTTCTTTTAAAAAATCCTATACCTGTGTATACTGTGAATGAATGTATAAATACACACACACAAGTATTATAGCTGTTTATAATTTTTAAAAATCTCACCTAACGTTGAAAGTTCTTTATGTCACCTATTTCTGTTTCAATCTCAAGATAATGAGCGTTTGGCACAAGGATATGTTAAAGTTAATGTAAACTAATAAGATTTTTTTTTAAATCATCAGAAGATGAGATGAGTTGGGGCTTACCCAAGAGTCTGAAATATCAAAACTGAAAATAAATGATTTACGAAAAACAAAACTGATCTCTACAGAAAGCCATCACATCTGGGAAACGATCCCATTTTTGGACTCCGGTATCAATACAAACATGAATAATAAATTTTAGGAGTTAAAGCCAAATTAATTCTTTTATGACTGCTAAATGCGAATTAATGAAAATTGTACTTTATCATGTACAAATAACACAGCAGACTCAAAAGAACAGCAACTATAACTATAATTAAGCACGGAAGCAACAAGAGTTAAGATCCTTCTAAAAAATCTCTCCCGACATAATTAGCTTGAAATTAGTTACAGTCAATGGAATCTACATCTAACTGTTCTCTTCAAACCAGCTACAAAAGGGAATCAAGAGACCAACACGCTAAGCAAGTGGGGGGACTTCACATAAAATAACCAATCTAAATATAAAACCATATAAAATATTAAGGATGCAATTTGAATGTTCCTGAGGCGGTTCTAAAAGCTCCATTTGTGATTTGACCCTTTCAGAACAAATACTAATTTATTTGTTGGAAAGTAGCTTTTATGAACCCAACAGCCTCTCATTTCAATCCCGTAAGTGGGTGCAGTAAACATAGTTAAGCTGCAAAAGTGAGAATTTAAACAAATAAAAATAGTGTCAATAAAAAGCCACTTCAGCCTAGAAATGATTCCATCCTTCAATTTCAGTAAATTGGTAGGTAGACATTTTCCAGTGTCCATCAGCGGTCCCATCCTTAGCGCTGAATAAATAATTGAAGAATAAATAGTGGTGCCAAGGCTTGGTCTCAGGGGCCGTTTTTATAGATTGCCATCTAATGATAGGACCTTCTGTGTGACACTGTATTAATACGGGGTAAAATTACATAGTTCTTTGTCTGCACTGACACTGTGATGTTATGGCGTCCTCTGACAGTGTCTGGAATACAAGGCAGAAGTAATGGTGCAGCAGTGCTGTTAACAGGAAGAGACAGTTTTGTTCTTGTTTTCCAAAGGAAAACAAAACTGTCAAAAACTGGCCGCTATCACCACAAAAACAGTGGAGAATGAGGCTAAGAAAAAGATTGTTTCAATTAACCAAGGATGAGTAAGTTCAAGTCTAGCTCAATGGAAGACAGTCCTCTTCAGCTAGTGATCCCACTCCTGGCCCCACTGAACATCTACTGCATAGGAAGATTTTAAATCCTTAAAACCTGCCCTATTTTACAACTGAAAATCCTTGGAAGGTGCCACAAGTTGACCAAAGTTTTAGTTATCTAGGTGAATAGGTAGAAAGAAGTCAGGATGAAAATCTAGGTTCTCTTCCACCCACCTCTCATCATCCACCTTCACCACAGACCCACCACCGCCCGCCCGCCCCCGATACCCCGATCAAAAAGGAAGGGACCGATCAGAGTTTACCTTGGGCCAGTACCAGCCTCCCTGTGTTGCTTTCCTTGCCTGCAAAATGGAAAGGAGCAGATCCACCTCAGATGTGTGCAGTAATCAAACTAGCTAAGATCCATGCAGTCCTGAGGTCCCAGTCCCCTTGCATGGGCTAAGTAACCACAAAACAGTACCCGTAATCATTGCTTCAAAGAGGGTTCAATGATAGTAAAAGACCTTGATATAGAGAAAAAGAGACCCGTATGAAACAGCTGTGGCATTGTCATAGACTCCTCCCCATTCTGGTGCACATCACCTTTACATAATTTAGCACTTAATTATATACTTACATTGTTACCTGTCTGACCCAATAATACTCCAGCTTACTGTAAGGCACAGACCCTTTCTGTTTCTCTCCTGCCTTTCTAGACCCCTGCAACCAAACCCTCAGTGCATCTTGATTTAACATCAGTTAGTAGTATCAGTGAAAGACTTATTTATAGAAAACGTGAGTGAGATGAGATCCAAAGTAATATGGAAATTGCTTTCTTTTGGAGATGATCTGGCTGTGCTTTTTTTTCTGTTCCTCCAACCTAATCACTCCAATATCTGTTCACAAGTGCACCAGCATTTCAGGGAGGCAATGAACAAAATCTTTCAAGACAGTCCTACGGTGTGCTAAAGAAAGACACAGGAAAACACTGCTGAGCTCTTAGCCAAGGGGATCTGTTAATGGATCTATGCAAACTCAAGGCAGGTAGGGCTATGGAGGTAAACCACAGGGCTCTGCAAGCACAGCCATTAATGACCCAGGGGTCACACTCACTAACTCTGAGGGAAGCGTGAAAGTAAGTAAGAACGTCCTATACTAAACTTCAGGGCACAATGCTATAGTATCTCCTCAGCTCAACTTGAAACCAAATCCTTTAAGAACTTTAACATAGAAATATGGAAAACTTACAGTTAAGTTCACCAACAGGCTAGCAGAAGAAACATGCAATTAGTAACTCATGTAGAAGTCTTGAAGTCATTTTAGTTGATCATAACTATGTGATGAATTAGCGAGCTAATTAATTTTATGTTAGGTTACTCCATGAGAAATAAAACAACAGTCCCATCCAGGAAGGATGCCATGGTAGGTGTTCAACAGAGATAGGTAAGCACGCAAGAAGGATCTAATAAAACTGAAGGATCTAATAAAAATGAATGAGGGCCACTCATACCCAAGGCCTGACATATGTTTTTCTAGCATTTGCAGGTAAATGAGCTCTGGAGCGTAAATCTTACCTGTATTTCCATTCAGTTCTCCCGACAGCCCTGCACATGTACGCAGTTAGCACCTGGCCTAGCAAGTAAATACTACTACTGGGCATCCTCATGAAAGAAAAACAGATTCTATAGGAGCCTGCAGACAGAATTAACACACCTATAGAATTCGGTGACTTTCCCTAAGGAGCAGTAATTTACGTTGTAAACAATCACATGCTAACTTCAACAAAAATGCGACTTATAGCCACTCCTAGTCCTATTAGCAGAGGGAGAGAGTAAGTTTCACCAGGAAGACTGAAAGGCAAGTGGATGTCAGCTGGGACCATGATAGTGGCGGAGACAGTGAGTTTAACCATGGGATGGGCGTCAATCAATAGAGGGTTAGGAGCCAGGTGTGGTGGCGCACGCCTGTAATCCCAGCACTCAGGAGGCTGAGGCAGGAGGATCTTGCAAGTTCGAGACCAGCCTGGGATACAAAGTGAGCTCAAGGCCAGCCTGAACTGCATAGTGAGACCCTATCTCAAAGGAGACAAAAGAAAAAAAAAAAAAAATAGAGGGTCAGGGAGAAAGACGATTTTGGGGTTTTATAAAATGTGCTTAGTGGGTAAAAATAACATCACATGAAAATAAGCAAAAGATCTGCCCCGACAGGAAGAAAAGGAAGCAAAGAAGAGGCCTAGGATTCGTGGAGAAAGTGAAAGGCCAAAAAGCGAAAGAGAAATCCCCGTTCTTAATCCCTAGCTTTGTGATTAAACAATGCGTGAAGAAAGCTGTATTTGCACATGTGAAGATAAATAGGGCCCAGCTTGGTGGCTCTACCATTACTCCAGTCTACAATTAATTGCACGGGAAAGGCTTTCTTTAAAACATGAATTTTTAAGGGTACCCTGAAGGCTTTCAGAGAAATAAGAGGAAAATGTGTAACCGTAACACACACAAACTGTAGACACAGACTGTTCAACACGCTGTATGGATTTCCCTGTCTGGTCTCTGAAACACTCCTTGGACACAGGGCATCCACGCAAGCTTGACCTCGTTAGAAGCAGGTCTGGGGGCTCGGGCCCTTAACCTTCCCTCTCAGATGTAATTATTCAGCTCTGAGGCCCCCTCTCCGGGTCTCACGTTTACTACGTTCACAGTCCAAGAGCAGACAAAGCATGAAAGAAAAAGGGACACCGGTTAGGGTGACAGAAATGGAGAAATCCCACACATAAACGCTGGGACGAGGGGAGGGAGAGGATGAGAGAGATGCTCTAAGCTACCAACAGGAAAACCGCATTTCTCTAGGATAACAACCACCAAAGTTCAGAGGTTGCTCCAGACACGGTAAATCTTTCACTGTCTTCCAAAGTCATTTTCTAGCCAGACATTCGCCCTCTCTCCTGCTGCAGAGAGAAAGGGGGCAGCGACCCGTGAAGCTTCAGGAATGCATCCGAGGGAGCACCAGCTAAGCTGCAGGAAAGCTATTGTGCTGCTGTGAAGTTCAAAGGAAAAGACGTCTGAGCAGAGGTGAGGGGTGGAGTGCAGGGACCCAGAGACTCAGGCCAGGCCAAGGGCTGGGTTGCAGTGCTGAGCACCAAAACGCGCCAAAATGCACCAAAACGCACCAAAAACGCTCTGCTCCACAAGCAGGGAGACGGGAAAAACACCCCACCAGACAGGGTCAGGACTTGGAGAAGCCAATGAGCCCAGCACTCCTCTGGGATGGGGCCAGGGGGTGAGGAGCCAAGATATTTACATTTCTCCAAGCAGGCTGGGAAGGGGGAGACCAGGACTGGGGGAAAAAAGTAAAAGAAAACAAACTGTTCTCGCCATTAAATATTCATGACAGCAGCTCCGCTCAGGCTAATGGAAAGCACATAAACCCCTTTACAACTTTGTTAAATGCAAAGGGGGGAAAAAAAGACGGATGGGGGTCACAGCAGGCTCCGGGCACAGTGGGAGGAACCCAAGAATCTGGACCACAGGGTGCTGGCTGCTGGGGGCTGGCTGCAGGTTTTATTTAGACGAATTCCAGTACATGTGGACACCCCTGCCATTCATTTCTCATCACTGCAGTAACACTACTCACAAGGTGGGTTTTCAATTACCCTCCATTCCTTAGGGTCATTTTTTCTCTCCTGAAAGTTTTCTTCCCCTCCATGGAGAGCCACAGTTCCCCAGGACAGACATTACTGTTTGAAATAGTGCTGAAACTCGGGTCAGAATTCTTGAAAGACTGTGTCTTGATCAGGAAGAAAGGAGACCCAGCAATCTTTGATCAGAGACATCTTTCCAGGCACACCAGAAAGGGAATCTTACAGTAAAAACACTCTAACTCCCTGGGCCCAAGAGACCAGGCTCAGCAATTTTCATGCAAAGTCAGGGAATTCTGCTAGGAAGACCTGGGATGAGGCCTTGGAAGGTTTGGGGACCCTGGTTGTGTATGTCTCCCTCCTACAGTGCAGCTGGGCAAAAGGAGGTGGGGTGTGTTGAAACATCAATGCACCACGAACTGCACAAATTTTATAATGGGGGACACCCCACTAGATAACGTTGCTAAGAACTAAAATTTCTCATCCTTTAAGCAAAGGAGTAAGTGTTTGGAAGAAGGCATCATATGTACTGCAAGGGTAAGCTGGGATTTTCTGGAGCTTTGTTGTTGTTTGCATTTTGATACTTTATACAAGGAAAAGAAAACAAACCCAAAGTTATACTATACACAGACCAGGGTAGATTCATGTCTCTCCACTGGTATGACTCAGGGGAAGGACACACACAGCCCTGAAATAAACAGAACAACTCTAAAAGATCCTAGCAGAAAATCCAGGAGTTGTTAATACTTTCATGACCCTGAGGGCTACACAACACAAACAGGGCTGCTTTAGAATGTAAATGTAAAGTATCATCTTCGAGAAGCTTCCAGAACTTGCTTTCTCCAACAGAGTCCCATCCCAGAAGGAAAAGGGGACACTGCCCTGGTGGTGTTGAGAGCTCCACCCCCGGAACTGTTCTGTACTCTCGTTCCAAGGCATGGAGATGTGACAGGCTGCTCTAGACTGGGTTTGGGTTTGTGTGTTGCCTGTTTTGGTGTTGAGATTGGATGCAGGGCCTGATGCATGCTAGGCAAGAGCTCCATCTCTGCAACACAATCCAGAAAACTTTGGAAGAATTTTAACAACAGATGTTGTCATGGTTTGTGTCTAGATGTCCCCCCTAAAGCCTCATGCAGTCCTGGGATGGGCTTCTGAGTCTGTGATTGATTCATGCTTTAATGCTGGTACTATGGGTGTGAGCGCTACACGCGCCCTAGGGCGGGTAGCCTGCATATAATATGCAGGAGGGAAAGAGGCTTGTCACTATCTTGTCACTTGTTGCTTTTGGTGTCTTCCTCTCCAAGAACTGTTATCCCTCTGCCAGGACACCTTGTCTTAGAGTCAGCTATTATGAACTGAAAGCTCTACAAACTGTGAGCTAATAAACAAACCTTTACCCCTTTAACTTTAGGTGTTGGGTATTTTGTCTCAGCAAGTAGAAAAGTAACTCAGGCAGATATGAACATTTAAAAGTTTCTTATATTCTGGTTTCTCTTCCAATCGTATAAATCTTTTGCCTTTTTTAAAAGTTTTCTGCGAGGCTGGAGATTTAGCTCAGCGGCACAGTGCTTGCCTGGCAAGTATGAGGTCATGAGTTCAATTCCCGGTACCGGAAAAAAAAAACAAAAACCAAAAAAATAAAAAATTTAAGTTTCCTGTTAATCAGGTATGGTGGGACAGCCCTGTACTCCCAGCTATTCAAGATGCTGAAGAAGGAGGCTTGCAAGCTCAAGGCCAGCCTGGGCAACTTAACTAGACCCTATTTCAAAGTAAATTTATTTTAAGTTTTATTTTCAGAAGTCCATGTTTTTGTACATAATGATGACATTCACCATGGGGAGCAGGTACATGGACAGAACACATCTTAATTCTTTTTATGTCCTTTTTCCCACCTCTGCTTCTATTTCTTTTTTTTTTTTTGGTTTTTCTCTGGTACCAGGAACCGAACTCACGACCTTGCGCTTGCCAGGCAAGCGCTTTGCCACTGAGCTAAATCCCCAGCCCTCTGCTTCTATTTCTTGATCCCCTTCCCATTTGAGAAAGCTACTCATGGAGTAACCTAACATAAAATTAATTAGCTCACTACCTACTTCCTATTATCTATCTTTTATTTTGCTCTTTATTTATATTTTGGATTTCTCTTGTAAGAGAAACCAGGGCAATATTTAAGCTTGTGTGTCTAATTTATTTAACATTACATTCGAAAGTGTATCAATTTTCCCACAAATGACTCAAGTCTATCCTTCTTTGTGGCAGAGTAGTACTCCAGTATGTAAGTAGCACGTGTTCTATATCCATTCATCTGCTGATGGACACACAGGCTGCTTCCACGAGTTAGCTCTTACGACTTGGGTGGCTACATACATGGGGATGCATGTGTCACTGTGATATGATGTCTTCAACTCTGGTAGAGCATTTGCCTGGCATGCTTGGGCCCTGACTTCAAAGTCTAGTACAATGGAGCAGGGGGCGTTTCTGGTGGGCTGCTCCATCTCCGTCCTTCCCTAACCTTGTAGACAACTGCATTCTTCCTGGGAACATGTCTGTCTCAAACCCTGTCTCCACATCACAGTCTGCATCTTGGAGCTCATGAAGCCTGAGAGCTGTCTTCATCAAGAACAGTGAGGGCCTCAGTGGTCTCTCAGGAAGCCAGGTACCCTGTGCAGCGTGCTCATGTGGTGACAGGGCCCACGCTGATGAGCGAGTTACTGTCACAGACACGGCTGATGGAATTTGCAAGAGATGGAGTCACCTTTCTACAAGAAAGTTCAGCTGGTGGGCTGGGGATTTAGCTCAGCGGCAAAGCGCCTGCCTGGCGAGCGCAAGGTCGTGAGTTCAGTTCCCGGTACCGAAGAAAAACCAAAAAAAAAAAGAAAATTCAGCCGGGCATGGTGCCACCCACCTATAATCCCAGGACTTGGGGGGCTGAGGCGGGGGGATCCCCTGCAAATTCACAGCCAGTCTGGGCTACACAGTGACCTCAAGGCAGTCTGAAATACATAGCAAGACCCTGTCTCAAAAAAAAAAAAAAAAAAGCCAGGCATGGTGGCAAATGCCTATAATCCTAGTATCGCTGTAAGACTGAGGCAGGAGGATCGCTGCGAGTTTAAGGCCACCTGGCCTACATAGTGAGTTGAAGGCTCAGCCTGGGCTATACAGTGAGAACTTGGAGAGAGAGAGATAGAACAATCACTTCCTAAAATGATTTCTATCTTGTATTTAGATTACAGAACTCACTGTATAAACAAATGAAAATCAGTAACTTTTATTTGATGTCACAGAAACCAGAAATCAAGAATCAGTAATAGGAAAATAAGCAGACTAATTCTAATAAAAGATTACACATAGATTTCCTTTTTTCCTTAACTTAGAAAGTGATGGGCCCATTTCCTCCTTTTTAAAAATAGAAAGGGCAGGGGGATTAAAATCAGTCTCCAGACAGAATTTTCAATTAAAGAAACAGCACACAGAGAAAGCCAAGCAGTTATAGATAAATAAACAGGTTCATTTTTCTTTGCAAACAGCGCATTTTAGATGTTTTGAACAAAATAACAGAAATAAATGATTCCTACAAAGTCCAGAATTCCTGGGAGACATAAACTGTCCTTGCAAGGTAGTATGCTAGGAATGCCAAGCGCTCCGCTCTACACGGAAAGGGCACCAGTGAGCAAGGAGCTTACAGCTTCAGGCATGCAGCCAGGCCCCCAGGGACCAGCTCCAAGCCCTCCCTGGCAGAGCCACAGCCTGGACCAACTGAGACCATGTGGTCCAATTCCCAGTGACTGGGACTAAATGCGTACTGGATCTAAAGCAGAAGAAAAAGCCATATTCCGCAGCTGTCATAGACAGCTCTCCGTGGCAAAAGCAATGAGCCCGCTCCCGGGTACAAGAAAGATCCGTTCCGGAAGACCCTCGAGGAGGGTGACCTTCCTGTGTTCTCACCACGGCCACAGTGCAAAGCTGGGCACAGCAAGTATGTCCCGTACCATGGGTAGCACGAGTGAAAAAGGCCACAGGAAGAACAAAATCAGCGGTTAGAAGATTTAGGCATTAATTATTCCAAAAAAGCGGTAAAACTAGAATAAACACAAGGACTCTAGTAATACATATCAAGCTGCTAATAAACTCACAATGTAAAATTGTTTTTTTCTTTTTAAAAGATCCACCTTTCTATCCACAATAGTACTCTTAGCTGGGTCCATACTCAGAAAATACTATTCTTTGTTTATATTAGCGACACTTTCACATTGGCTATTATTAAAATTGATACTTACCTACATTTTAATTTAATGGAAGTTTCTTTAAAAATTAGAGTACACTTCTGGCATAATGTACTTGTTCATTCTATGGACTATTAGCGTAAACTATTTTTAATTACATTTTAGATTTCTTTATGGTTTCAATACTCAAGCACGTCTCCCTTAACACCGAGATTTAGTCTTGTTCATTTTTAAAAAAGGGATGCATTATGTCCTTTAGGTCATTTTGAACCTGTACATCCTCTTTCAAAACCCTTTCTTTACACCACTTACTGGCGTACAGCGGTATAAAAACAGAGTGCTGAGAAACAAAAGCATTTGACTAATTTTTCATTTCTGTAAGTCAACTTTCTTAAAACAAAATAGCCACCTCTGGTTACATGATACACATCCCTTAAGACCATGTTAGGAAATTTTAAATCACTGTTATTCATAAATAGGAAAATGCTGAGCAACAGACATGTTTCATTTTTATAAAGACAGGAAAAGGAAAAGCAAGCATGATACATATACACATGTGCGGAAGGAAAAAGCCCTCTCAAGGGAAAGATATGCTACGATACTGAGAACACAAACAGCACTCAAACTGGACTCGATTCTTACTAAGCACCTACTATGTGCTATGAAGTGGCTACAGAAACATGAGCTAGGATTTTAAAGTCCCATTAAAAGGTAAAGTATCCTACAAGCACATGCTAAATGATTTCATTTTTGCTATAAATTTGTTATGTGCTATAAAAGTGTTATTAAAAATCATGCCCCCCATAGTCAAGATTTTTCAGGAGTAAAATGAGGACACAACTAGATTATATTGGTGAATCAGTGGAATACTCAAGTGATCAAAAATTTCAAAGATAATTTTGCACATGAAAAAAATCATTTTAATGGTAGAGAAACCAACACACTGAAACATTAGGGAAATCTGACTCCCTCATCTTAAAAACAAATCAACTACAGTTCCAATACACCAAGCAAATGGGAAGACACATTTTCACCAAATCTACAGTATAAGTTCAATGCTAATTTCCTTCAGTGCCTCAGGAGAATTAAAAACTTAAATAAAATATTTTTGGTGAAGCACAGAGTTCCTTTTGATGTCAAAAACAGAGAAAGTTCAGCGGTGAGACTGCCACTCCAGATTAGGACATGTCCAAAGTCTGAACAGGAAACCCATTTGTAAACTCACTCATACAAGGTATTAGAATCCCAAGAAGAGCAGTCAGCCAGTATCTAGCTGGCTGGTGTTTCTGCACTTTGCTTAGCATTTATTCACAAGGGTGACAATGCCACCTCATCACCAAGGAGAAACATTCTTCTGGATACAAAGAATCTCAGCCATTTCTTCCAGGGCTGCCCCCCATCCCACCCACTAATTACTTTCTCAACCTTCCTGAAGGCTAAAAGGGTCTCGTCAAGTTGAATGGGCCCAGATTTAGCCAACACTGGCATCTATCTTGTCCTTTACACTCCTCTAAAAATCAAGAAGAAAAACATTCATCACACTAGCATGGAGCAGAAGGCCTAGGCGCCAACAAGACTTCCGTGGAAATGAAAATTAACCACTTAGAAACAAGGAAGAGGAACTGCTATCACACAAAAATGGTTTCCTTTGCAAAAGATGGCGGTGGGGCATACGAACTCCAGGAAGCTGGTTCAGGCAGAAAGCGCGTCGTTCATTTATTCAGCGAACATTCACTCCCTGCTGGGTATTGGATGAAAAAGTAGTCCCTGTCGCCAGAGAGCTCACGGTGTGGCAGAAAATAGAGGCCACTAGACAATAATTACCACACAATCATAATGTTACACTATATCACTGGGACAAGCAGCAGCGTAGGTGCTATGGAATCCAGAGAGGGCTCAATCACCCGAATGGACAGACAGCTCTTACATGAGTTAGAGGTGAACAAACAATTAGGTGGCATGAAGCAGGTGGCAGATGATGCCCCAGGCCATCAAAACAGCAAATGCTGGGAACTGAACTGGAAACAGGAAGACCAGGATGTGTTTGGCAGAGACCTTAGATGGTGAAAAAAGCAGTGCAGAAAACCACAGCAAGGACACTAAAGGTCAGGGCTCCAAAGTTGTTCCGTTGGTGAACGCCACTGCTCTATGAGAACATCTTGCCACACGAGATCTAGCTCATATCTGGCTGGTTCCTTGATGTGCAAGAGGCTCCACACATTTTTTAAGCACCCACTTGTCTTACCTATCATCAGTCTTTAGATGCAGTGTATCAAATTCTGAAGCTAAAGGGAGAGTGAAGGAAGTAAGTGCCTTTTCTTTTACCTCCCCATAGACTGGCTCCACCCAGCAGCAAAACACACCGAAGTTGTCTTGAAGTTCTGATGGAGACTGTAGTTTTAGTGAAAGGAGACTGGTCTTAATCAAATACTTGCCCCTTTATAACACTTGTAGTTTAAGTGGTATGCTGCAGGCCTCGGGCATAATCAGAATGTATGCATCCTTCTCGGAATGTAGTTCTTTGAAAGCTCGGCCAATGATTATGCCTTCAAAAGTGCAGGGATTTCTGCCACATATAGAACGTGATTAATCCAGATGAAGTTGTGGATTCTAACTCTCGCTCTAAACTATTAGCCACATGGTCTCTCTGGGTCTCAGCTTTCTCATGACTCTACCCTTCAGGAGACACGTACGCTCATTAAAAAGTATTTTTATGTGGGGGGGTGTCCAAAAGTTACATTGATAGTTCAGTAATACTAACATGTAGGAGGCGATTATACCAAATGCTGTGTTAAACACTTCCTATTCTGTATATCTCAGTTAATGTCATAGAGCAACACTAATCATACTAGAATTCCATCTTATTGACTAGGGAATGGGGGTGTAGACAGTTAAGTGACATGAAATAAAATGACATTAAACACTCTTAACCACTAAACTCAATTATTTCCCAAAGCTTTGAAGCTCTTACTATCTCATGCAGGTAATCAGATTCCAATTGATTTTTTTTAAAAATTCACTGTTTTCTGAAAAAAAGAAGTATGTTTATAGTTTTTGACACAAGATTACCAAATGCCAATTCAGCATACCTTTGGATAAGAAGGTTCCAATCCAAAATTTTCCATAAAACCTATCATTTATCTTCAAGCAGACCGGCTCTGCACAGCTGCTTACAAAGCCAGAGGGTGCTTTGGCATGGAGAACCGGCTCGCTCTGTGGGGCCCGCATTTTCATGTTCAGTGTCTACAAATGGCAGTGAGGATTCGGGATTCTCTCCTTGGGTAAAGTCTTATCATCAGAGAACCAACTCTCAATCAAGGAAGTAAGGACACAGATATCTACAGCTGAGCCTTTCCCTGCAGTCTACAGGGTCTTCGCATATCCGTCTCTCATCCCTACACAGACCAGGTCCCAAGAGGACAAAGAGGAAAGGAATGTACAGAGAAATCGCCACTGTCATTTAATGAATCGACACCAGTGCTTTTAACAGCCTCACTTAATTGTGCAGGGTGCTTTCAGCAGAAGCCCTCCTGGCACTAGGAGGAACAATCTCTAACCTCCCTATGGGAATCACAACTGCTTCCTTTCCCCTCTTTCACCCTGGCCCCTCCGCTACTTGTCACCCCCTTAACAGTGTCCCAAAAGCTGAGAACAAAACAAAAAAATGACACGGTTTTTAGCTGGGTGTGACCTAGGTGTATTAAATGATGGCATTTCAGTCCTGGAGGGTTGGGGGATAAGGGCCGTGCAGATAAAAGAGGAATGTGGTTAACAGTATAAAAGTAAGAATGCTGCAGCCACAACCACTGGTGCAAAAATGTTAATTTTCAGTTATTTTAAAACCATAACATCATCATGCCCATTATATCAAACTGACAGCTGTACACGACCTCACACTCAGGCAAGGGGACGGCCTTTCTCACCCTGAGATAACCTGCAGCTGAAAATAGCAAAAATCCATTAAAAATAGTAGATGTCTTAACTGAGCCTTGTTTTAACCAGGATGTGTTTATTTCTAAACATTCACATCAGGCACCAGAATGCAAGGCACAAAGGACATTTCTCACGTGGTAAGTCTCTCCATTGTCCTACTAGGCATTGTTCTTGGAAAAAGATGAGTGTTTCTAAAACTGGACACCATGAACTGGCATCTTAAGATTACAGCTGAAAACTTTTTGACTTTATTACTTGAAAACTTCAAAATTTATTTTTCCAATAAGATCTGTCTGTTCTTGGGCTGGAGATATAGCTCAGTGGCACAGTGCCCGCCTGGCAAGCACAAGGTCCTGAGTTTGACTTCTGGAACCAAGGAAAAAAAAAAAAACTGTCCTAGTTTAATTACACCAATGTGCACAAAACTCCTCAGAAATAAAGCCATTCAAAAGTCAAAGACTAAGAACACTAAAACAAGGCTCTTTCAATAGAGGCACACAATTGCTTTTAGCAAGAAACAATGGCCAATTTAAGAACATGTGGGGCTTCGATACACATTCAACATCAAACAGTCTTCCCTCCAGTCACCACTGCCTGCGTGGCCTGTGAAATCTTTGTTTTGTTGTACTTCCCAACTTCACTGAAACTTCCCTCTCCTATGCTGAAGGGCTTCTGAAACCGGAAACAAAAAGAATCAAGTTTGTGCAGAGGAAAAGAAAGCTGAAATCTCAGAGCAGGGAGGTAAGGGCTAGTGATCAACTCTTCAGATCAGTGTCTCAGTCTGCACCACTGTTTTGGAGGTTGCACTATGGAGAACACATTTATGACCCAAGAAACTCTTATAACTCTTTCAGCCACTGACAAGATCACTCAGTTCTAGAGCTGACGGGATGTGGGGGCCACAGAGATAGAGCTGTCCCTTAGGTGTAAGCATACAATAGCATAGGATCCCTTCTCAAGCTGTAACAATGCTATCATACTCCACACTTGTAGAACCTAAAGACCAAATTTGAAATTCGGACATATGAGTGGACCTGGCACACAAAACATACTTAATAAAGGCATGTTCAGTGCATGCATGAATACACCTGCAGAATGGGACTGTCTACAATCAAAGACCATCTGTAGAGGACACTGTACTATTTAATACTCTCCTTCTAGTCTCCACTGCTCCCATCAGCATCTGTGAATAGCTTATGTGGCCAATCACCCACCGATCACCATGTTTAATGACTAAGCTTGTTAGGTCCAGCCTGGCCCTCACCTATACCCAGAATATAGAGTTCAAGAACTAGGGCTGGGGATTTAGCTCAGCGGCCCAGCGCCTGCCTGGCAAGCGCGAGGTCGTGAGTTTGATTCCCGGTACCGGAAAAAAATAAAAAAAATAAAAAAATAAAGAGTTCAAGAACTAAACTCAGTACCATTAGACTACTTTTTCATCTGCATCCTAGTGGATGTCTCAACCCTTCTCTTCCTAACCCAGTTTAATCAGCTCCTACCTAGCCAGGCTCACCCTGGAGTCCTCACTGCCCACCGCATGGTAAGAGGCCTCCAACAGAGATTTTCTGAACTTGATAATCAAGCCCCAGCTTTTGATCCATACGCCTTGATAAGCATAAAGAACAACATCCAGCAGTCATCACAGCCCACAGTAATGCCCTGTCCCCAACCTCCTACAGTATTGATGTGGACCCTGAGAGCATGGCCATTAGTTTAGAAAGAAGAGCAATGACAAATCGCCAAGTGCTCTTAGACTGAACGGGGGCAATTCAAGATACCAGGTAGGACCTGTATGAGACCCTCAACCAAGACCATCCGGTCATTACAGGGTTTCAGAATAAAAATGGGAGAAACTCTTCCATGGTCAACTAAATAGGACTTGCCCTAGTGAGGAGATCCCAGACAACACCTCCTCTAAGCTGCTGTGAGCCCCTTCGTTGGAATCTCTGCAGAGCACAAGTTCATACTACCATGTCACTGGTCATCATGCACCTTGCTGCTGCCCAGCTGTGTGCACATCTGTCCCCCTCACCGGAATAGGAGCTCAGCGGCTCCAGGAAACAGCAGCTGGTTCAGTAGCTGAACAAGCAAGGGAATCACTAAGCTGAGTGTGTTTATAAACCAGTCACTCTCAAGCCTGCCCAGCAGAGCAGGAGGATCACTTACGAAATGCTCAGAACAGATGCCCAGAGCTCAGCTCCTGGAATGCTGGGTCCACGCACATCAGTTAGAGAGAGGTCCCTGCAGTTTCCAGGCCCAGTCTGAGCTGGGTTCAAATCCTAACTCTCCCTATTTGAGTAACTCTTGGCAAGTCATCAAATGAATTTAAAATCTCACTTTCCCATCTGTAAAATGGAGATCAGCCTAATGTACACCTCATGAAACTTCTGCACAGATCAGAAGACACAGTGTACTTTCGACATGACAGAGATCTGAGACGGAGGCCAATGCATCAGGATCTATGTAAGAAGCACTTCATCATTACGTTCCCTAGAAGACCTGGGGTGAGCCTTTGTTGCCAACAAGGTGTGGAAGTTTCCACTATTAACCATTAACCATCCTCTGCTAGCACTTTTCCTCCAAAGAGATCACTAACAAATTGACACTGGGTTAGGATAAAATGTTTAGAAAGAGGTGGGTATGTTCAACTTCTATACTTATGTTAATAAAACAAATAAAAAACGTATATCCAGGTTAGATGATATGAAGACAAGGGTACTGAACTTAGGAACTGTGAACCTGCTTGTTAAAGCCTTGGTGAGAGGTCTCTCTCCCCTGGGAACAATGGGAGGAATGGGAGGAGAATGAGCAGCACCTGCAGGGTTTGATGCTACTGTGTGTTGGCGCTTTTTTTTTTTTTTTTTTTTTGGTTTTTGTCCGGTACCGGGAACTGAACTCACGACCTTGCGCATGCCAGGCAGGCGCTTTTGCCGCTGAGCTAAATCCCCAGCCCCTGTGTTGGCCTTTATTGCTAAAGTCACCTACACCTTGGGTGAGAGGCATTCTGGGTGTTTTCAGAAGCCTCCTCAGGAAGCTCGTGCTTCCTTTAGATTTATGCTATTTAATGGGTTCTGCCATTGTTTTTTAGGGTTCTGGGGGTATTACTATGTGGAAACCTATTATATTCACAGCCTACTGGAAGACAATACCATTTTTACAGTAGATGTCACTGGGGAAAAATAATTCACTTACTAGACATTTGCTTTCCTGCAAACTTTAATGGAAAGCATCTATGACACATGTGGGAAACAAGAGCCACATGTTCGCATACATTTATGCATCCTATGTTAATCGTGTGTGTGCTGTAGGCAAAAAGCAGGGGTTTTACTGAAATAAAATGGACCTGTTTTGTGGCAGAACATTCAGGAAGGAGGTTTATCTGTTCTGCATTTTCATAAGCAACAAATTCTGTGTCCTCCCTGATAATCTATTTTAAAAGAATGTTTCAAGCACCAGAAAAATAAAAGAAGAACACCCCTTAGGTGAATCTGACTTGTAAATAAGGAAAGCTATTAAGCACTTAGTGTTTTGGGGGCTCCGTGTCACGGATACTATAAATAATCTCCGAATATACAGCTCATCTGGTTGCACTCAATGAGGCTTCAGCTTTTACTAAGGAAAAGCACAGCACTGCTAAATTCTCTGGTGCACAACCCTCATCATTTAAGATAAAATAAATAAAGGTAGGAGGAAGGAGATTATCAACTGGATAACATACAGAGTGCTGGAACATAAGTGACTCCTGCATGAAGTTAATATATTTATTGCCTCTCGCTTTTACAGCTAGTGATAGTTATCCAGGGCCTAAAATTTGTAAACGAACCTCTCCAAAATTTCTTTGCACTCAGGATTTCTCTGGAGTCAGAAGCCTCTTTAGGTAAGTCATTTTAGGAGTAAGACAACAAAAATAGTCCATCCTGGAAATGCCTTCTATTCTAAGCTCCCGGCATAAAGCTATTGTGCCCAGTGATTTCATATTATGGCCTTCCACACATAAAGGAAATGCTCTCAACCCTAAGGACTAATTGCATATCCGCAGACTTCCTCTTTCCACAGAGCTTTCTAATTGGGCACTTTAAGTTGCCAAGTATGTTCAAAAAGGGTATTTCAAATAATCAGGCAAAGTGACTGCTGCTCTAGAACTGGAATATTCAGCTTCCCTTTGGAGGAGGAACCATGCACTTATTTGAAGTCATTCATTCTTCAGAAGATGGCAACACGAAGGGAAAAACCAAGTATCTCTGTCTATTTAATTCAGTCTGCACTCACAGGACTCTGAATGCTTCCATATGATTTCAGTGCAAAAAGTAAACGCGAAAGAAAAAAAGGTTAGAAATCTAAAATGAGGAGCCATTACCAAATATTAGATAGAAGTACTTTCACTTCCTATAACCAGTTTTGTGTTAGAATGCAATAACTGCATAGGGTCTTAATTTTGCAAGACTCAGTTATTTTTGAAGCCTCCCTTCTCCAATGAAACCCTGTGCTTTGATTCAAAAGAAGAGGGTCGATATCACATATGAGACCACAACATCACACACCACATAAAACTGTCGCCATGAAATACCGTGTTGCATGATTCTGCTCCTGCTTGATCTACTCTCACAGCAATGGACACACAACCTCAGAGGATGAATTTGCTACTTCAAGGTTTGCGCCCGGTGCTGGAAAGAAACAGTGAAAGCTGTCTTGGGAACGGGCCGCTGGGGATGCAGATACTGCTGTCCAATCCGCCAGCACACCCGCCTTTGGATTATTAATTTCTATACCTCCCACACTCTGCACTTTCTCCCAGATGTGAGTGTTCCTCCATATTCCTCCATTCCTAGAAAAGAACCCAACCCTAAAACTAAATCCAGTGCTACAAAAACACTAAGTGAATTCCTTTCCTCAGATATTCACACACTAAGGCTAAAATCTCTGCTTCAGATTTTAAGCACAATTTTCAAAATCACTGTCAGGAATAGGCAGAGGTCATCCAGCAAAAATCAGGTCTATGATTCTGATAAAAACATGTACAAGTTTGATGTGTACTCTGCTAAAAAGAGGTTTTGGAATCCACAGAGTGGTCCGTGACCTAAAAACTTGGACAACCAATTCTCAAGTTGCTTCTTTATACTGATGGAAACAAATCATAAATACAAGGTACACTAGTTGAACAGAATATAGATCAGGAAGTAAACACTGTCCTTCAACCTAATGTGCTTCACATAGGAAGAAAGTAATAACAACAGTATACCATAAATCCTACAATGGAAAAAACATTTGTTTAATAAAAGATAAGTTGGATTCAGGCATGCAATTGGGGAGCATTTGTTGCTATTGTTGTTATTAATATACAAAGAGATTCTTTATCCCACGAGTAGAATTTAAAAACCTGATAGAAACAAGCCCATTCTCAGGCTTATAAAACAAGCCTTTACAGATAATTATGTTTTATTACTCTTCATTTTATGGGGATTGTGTTATACAAAACAAATACCAGATGCCTATTTGTTTTATTCATTTCAGGGAAAAAAAAATTCTACAAGTGCCTCTGCGAATAGAAATGCTTTTAATTAAACACAATGTACAATGAGCACATAAAAATTAATACCGTTTGAAGCCAGCAGGTAGAAAGTAAATGTATCAAACGGCAGCTGTGAATTCCCCTTCCCCTGCCTGGCACCAAGAAGCGAACATTCCCAAGCTTATTACTTGGGAACCGAAATCAGCAAGGGATACCTGAATAAGGTCATTCATACACTCATTCTGGGTAAATTAAGGCCAGTGTTCATGGAAATATAAAACCTGGAGGTGAGAACAAAAAACCAGAGTCAAGGTGGCTCAATGGCAGCTGTATTAAACCAGACCTGGCATGACAGCTTCTTTACCAAATCAGCTGAGTCCCTCCTGAGCCATCTGGGTAAAGCTGGGGAGAAAGAAGGGACCACGTCCATGTCTGCAACACCAGAAAAAGGCAGAAGTGATTTCTGGCACAGTTCAGACTTGACCTGCAAACCCTCACCACAGAAGGATGTGTCCAACAGTGGCTGCCCCTGATTAATACACCAATGCTTTAAAAAAAAAAAAAAAAAAGTGAAGGAAGTAGAGGCAGACCCAGAAAAAAGCCCTCAAACTAAAATCTGAAAGGTTCCTCCTGAGCCCAAAGGAATAAATCGTATCTGTTAAACTGTCGGTGTTAGTCAGAAAGTAAAAAATCAGTATGCAGCATTTTAGCCCCACAGTGGAAAAAACTGCTTCACCTACCTTTTCCTTTGCTTGTGCTTTTTGTTTGCTGTTGATTCAATCATAGTTGAGATCTACCCACTGCCCTAGTCCCAGATTTTGGTATCACTTGGCCACACTCACTAAAGCTAAGACAGAAAGCAGACAGTCTGAGAGCAGGGTGTGAAGTGTAAGAGTGGACACAATGGCTCTGGGAGCACATTTCCCACCAGAAACATGGGTGCGCTTTTAGTCACACTCAAAGGGTCATAAACAAACTCTCCCTATGTGCAAGTCTAATCGCAAACTAGTCCTGACTCAAAGAAAGCTTTTATTTCTTCCTTCCTGTGAGTCTCCTGTGAGTGGACCATGGTTTTTCCGGTAAATCGAAAAAGTAAACTATTTTATTTTCATGTCTAAAATAAAGAACATTCTAAGGCCTCTAAATAGATTTTTTTTTTCCCCCCCTCCGGTACCGGGAACCGAACTCACGACCTTGCGCATGCCAGGCAGGCGCTTTTGCCGCTGAGCTAAATCCCCAGCCCCTCTAAATAGATTTTTAAACAGGTGTGAGCCAAGCGTGATGGCCCACACCTGTAATCCCAGCACTCGGGAGGCTGAGGCAGGAGGATTGCTGTGAGTTCGAAGCCAGCCTGTGCTACAAAGTGAGTTCAAGACTAGCCTGAACTGCATAGTGAAACTGTCTCAAAGAGACAAAAAAATAAAATAAACAGGTGTGAGCAACTGAGAAAACTGCACTTAAACTAGCTATTCCCCCTTTGCTCAAAAGTGTAACTTATGTTGCTTTTTAAAAATGAGGGCATGGTTTGTTCTCAAGAAAAGAATGGGGCACGACCACATCGCAAGACCATAACACACTCTTGTTTTACCGTCATTTATAACCTCATCAAAGTGTTTTCACCAGAATGCCTTGAGGCTGGGGACGAACAGCCGGAAGGAACAGGGAGGGAGAAAAGGAGTAAGGGATGAAAAACAAAAGAAGAAGAAAGGGAAATCCAGATGTGTCAGTGCACACAGCAGCTCCTCAGGGCGACTGCAATCATCACGTACTGCAAACACACTCATAAAAAGGGAAAACAGCACGAGGAGGAGAGACAGGTCTATATGAACTGACAGGAAACAATGTCTGCTATGTAAGTAATGATTAAAAAAGAAATCAGAAAAGGATTGCACACAATGATCCTGTTTTCAAGAGAAATACATGTGAGTAGACGAGAAAAAATACACACGGAACTGCTAGTGCTGCTCAGGGAAGCACGGTGTAGGCAACTTTCACTTTCTGTGAGGTCTGAACTTTTAACAACGCGCGGCTTCTGCAATCAGCACCTTCATTCCTCCTCAGACCTTCACCGACTGTGGTTTAAGTCGTCACTCGCGGGTGGCTCGCGAAAGTTCAACGTAAAACCAGCTCTGAGCTCACGAGGTGAGTGGTGGGGAAGTCTGGCCGGAACGCCGGAACTGAGACAGCAACGTCAGGGCCGTCTGTGTGCGCATGCGTGCACGAGTACGTGCGCGTGTGTGCGCGTGCGTGTACGTGCGTATACGCAGGCACGGGTACAGCACAACCCTGGAGAGGAAGAGGGAGAGGGCGGCTGCTGAAAAAAGAGGGAAAGGAAGAAGCAGGGAGCCCAGCGCAGTGACTGGGGCGCGAGGCGGGCTCTGGAGAGGGGACACAGGGCAGCCCACTGTGGTCCCTGGACTGGTGCCGGCAGTGTCTCGGGAGAAGCGTGCACCTCAGGGCTGGGTGGAGGAGCCCATTCTGGGGACAACTGGCGGACACTGAGGCCCCTCTGGTCAAGCCACAAAGCTGTCTCACTCGACCACCTATGCACGGCTTACGCCATGGGAAGCGTCCAGAAAACATGCTCAGAGCCTCACGTGGCCGGCTGAACTAAGGAGGGCACCTGTACCCATTCACCAGAGGACAAGGGACTAGCTCTGTCCCCAGCGCACGCAGCTGAGGCACCCAAGGGATGCGCCATGAAAGATACGGAAATACTTTTTTGGCCTGGATCCCACGGTCCATATTTGAAAAAAACGTACATTAGCCAGGCATGGTAGCACACACCTGTAATCCTAGTACTCAGGCTGCTGAGGCAGGAGGATTGCTGCGGATTCAAGGCTAGCCCAGGCTATATACATAGTGAGTTCAAAGCCAGCCTGGACTATTCACTGTGATTCTGTCTCAAAAACAAACCAACAGAACAAAAAAGCTAAAAAAACAAAATACATTAAAGAAAAATTTGAAAATAAAAGGAAGAGTTCAGAATATGCTATAGGCTTACCTTTTGTTTTGGTGCTGGGATTTTACACAAAAGAAAGGACTACAAAAGGCTAACCAAGCAACTTTTGCTAAGCACATACCTCCCAAACCACTCCCTTAAAGAGGAGTGCCTGGGATCCAGAGGAGAACGAGCCAGCCTTACCCCTAAAGGTACATAAACCTGGAAGGAAAAAATCTAAATAATTACAAAGCAAGATGGGTAGAATGAGGAGAGGACCAGGAACAGATACAATGGCTCATCCCCTGTCCGCTGCCCTGAGTCTAAATTCTACAGTTTACTGGGCCCTGGATGACATAGGGGGACCCTGTCAACCTCCATGTCTGTGCCCCTAAAATTACACAGTGGGGAGAGCAAGCGGGAGGAGAGACACTTCAGAGATCTCTCAGACTGCCCTCTCGCTGGCTCCAGCTCCGTGTGGACAGAGCAGCCTCCTGTGATCAGGCTGCGATTAACAGGAATGCTCCAGGCGGAAGGGCAGGCCAAATGGCCTGCTGATTCGTGCCCTGCTATCTGAAAAATCACTAGACCATTTTTAAGTCCCTGAGGGGGGCTGAAATGACAGGCTTCAAATGATAGTTCTCATGCCACGTCCTGAACGGGAGCAGACTGCACAGGCTCCTGGTCCACCGAGCTCGTGAGTTCTGAAAGCAAGTATTTTATACTTTCAGAGACCTGTCCAAAACATCCCATGAATGTGTCTTATCTAGTTAAATGAGTTCACTGGAAATACAATGTGGTGTTTTGGGGGGTTTTTTTGCATCACTACCTGATTCTACAAGTCAGAACAGTCGGGGGAAAAAAGAAGGGCAAATTTTATTTTGTGAAAAAGAGCTTGGGACAAGAAAAGGGAGACTACTCCTCAACAAGAACCTTTTAAAAGAACCCCAGATTCACAGCATACACTAACATCCAACACCAGCCCTGGATACTCCCAGAAGGGAAAAAAGACATTTGGATTTTGCCTTTGTGCTCCACATACAAATACAGGCCAACAGCATCACCATGCATAAAATACACACCCTGCTTTTGGTCTTGAGTCCCGCAGGATCAAATGTGGAGATGTGACTGGGAAGAGCTTGCTTTACTTAGTGAACCACTGACCATCCCTTGCCAAGAGTGTATGTTAGACCGAAATTCCAACACTCTGGGAGGCTGAGGCAGGAGGATTACAAGTTCCAACCCAGCTTGGGCAACTTAGCCGTTCAGCAAGACCCTGTCTCAAAATAAAAAATTAAAAAGGATTGGGGGACGTAGTTCAGGGCAAGGGTCCTGGATGCAATCCCCAGTGCCACAAAAAAAAAAGTGTGTATTAGTGAATATACTACATGGGCCCACGGTTCACAGGAAGAAGGTGATCCCACTCTACTTTTTCCAGACACACAGGAGTTCACAGGGACACAAAGGACCTCATGACAGTAAAGGCCTGCTTTAATGTGCAACCTGATGGAATCAGATCACATCTGGATTTGGTACAGGCAAAGACTGAGTTCTACTTTCTCCGACTCCCACAGAGTGGCCTCTGACACAGGATTCTCCTCTCAGGGAATCCCACTCGTACCTGCGCCATCTCCCTGAATGCATTTCCAAGAGGCAGGAACGAGACCTACACAACCGTGCCACCTCCCAGAACCAATGGGAAACATAATACTTTTGTAAGAGGAGAAAGAATTTTTTGGAAGACACAGAGTCACATTCACGATTTGCACTTCTGGTGCAACAACTCTCAGGCGATGAGAATCCACTGTATTTTGGCAACAGTTCCAACAGGTGGTTGGAACCCTGGCCATTGGCCAAACCACCAGGAGCTTCTCTGTGACTGGCGAGCTACTGTATCATGTTGCACAGTACAATTATGACGAGCTGTAAACAGATAGGTCAAATGAAAGAAACGAAATTAAAACAATGACACACCAATGTAAGTCTGAAATTATGCAAGTCTGATGTGGTTTGACGGAACCGACGGATGAATCATGACAGTGACACTGCTCTTTACTGAGTGTCTGCTGTGTACCCAGCACGGGCGCAGCATGTGACAGGTATTCCTACCCACTGCATCCTCACATGAACAACCTAAGAGGCGGGAATTCTTATCACCCCCATGTCACCAGTGCATGAACAGAAATGGAGAAGAGAAGATGCCCCTAGTATCCCGAGCCCCTATGCATCACCTCCATGGGTCCCTCGGCTGGAAGACGTGTGCTTGGTTTCTGATTCTGCCGTGACCACGCTGCGTGACCTTGGGCAAGTTGCCCAAATTCCCCGGTTCTCTATTTTCTTATCTGCAGGATGCAAGGCTCACACTTGATCTTGATCACTACCACAATCATATCGCTCTTCTCTCCAGAAGAAACTGAGCCGGAGTACTTACGGTCAGCTGAACACGGTGCCTCTCTCTGAGCGCCCCTACAACTCACACACAGACATACACATCTGGTGCAGCTCCCACAGTCCCGGCAGGCAATGGACTCACAGACCCCAGCAGCAACACAGCAAAGGTAAACTGAGGCCCTAAGAGGTCCTCACCGGCGCCTGCACTCTGTAGGTTGCCATCCTTTTCTGAACTTAAAGGTTTTCAGTACTTACCTTACTTTTACAAAAACCTAGATTTGGGCATTTAGTCCTTTCTGCCCTCTTTTAGCTCTACTTGAGTTACTCTTTAAACACACCTTAGCCTAAAGTAAGTACAAGAAAACACCACTGCCATCTTTTAACGCCACTAAACACTGAGGTACTTAAATTTTATCTGAACATAAAACACTGCTTATTTTTTTTTAAGAGACATGTAATATAACTCCTCAATCCAAATGCAAAAAAAATTACGCATTTCCACTCTTTGAATCAGTAAAAGATGACTGCCCTACATGTACAGGCTACACATTCACACTTGCATATTTAAAAATGCAGTCATCATAAAAAGAGCTGCTTAAAGGTAGCTTTTTTAATGCAATGTGAATTTCAAAGGAGCACACAGCATATAAGAAACGGTGTTTTCACGAAAAATTTATTCTCTGCCACTCAGTAAAGCGGAAGCATTTTGGCATTAGATTCCCTCTGACTATGGATTTCCAAAGGATATACAGACCTCACAATAATCTTAGAAAATGGCCTCACCAGGCTTTGGAAGAACATAAAAACATAACTCATACTTAATCAAGTGTCACATGATTGTCACAAAATGGGAATCAATTTTTAGGACCTACTGGGAAATCATGTCATTGTGGCACAGTGGGGGTTTTTTTGTTGTTTTTTTTCCGGTACCAGGAATTGAACTCACGACCTTGCGCTTGCTAGGCAGGCGCTGTGCCGCTGGGCTAATCCCCAGCCCCACGTGCTGCAGTGTTTCACCCTCCGGCTCTGCGCACACCTTAAACACTTTGACACACTCTCTGGGTGACACCACCGGCCAGCGTGAGCAAGGTAGATTTCCAGTGCAGAAAACAGAGACCAGCGAGGCAGACAACCGTACACCTTCCTTTTGCTTTCCTTTCCCTTTGCTTTTTAATTAAATGATAAATCTCAATATGAATTCATTAGAAGTCTGATAGCTCAATTAAGCACTACGCTACTATATGCTCTGGGGTAACGTTTCAGTATCAGTTAACACAGTTTGGATGGAAAGCAAAAAAAGAAAAACATTGAAGCCAAAAGTTTAATTCAACCAAACTTTGGGGAGAAAAAATGCTACTGAAGGGGTGAGGGGTCCCCAGTATCTACAGGCTGTTAAAATGCACTGCTACAAAGGCCTCTGCGGTTTTCCTGTAGCATCTGGATTCATGTCAGGCAGCAGCACCGCCTGGGTTCATTTCACTCGGGTTTCACTGCTGCTCACATCCGACACCAAAGTCAAGAAAAAGAAAATGAAAGCAAAGGAAGAAAGTACCAAAAAAAAATTTTTTAAAGCTTCCTGGAAGAAATTTTCTATGTGAAAACGAAAGGAAAACTGGGTGAACCGGAAAGTAGCCAACTGAATCGGCGAGTGATCCAAACGAGACTGGAGCGGGAACAGGTCACCACCAAGGGGGACGGCATCCGCAGCCCACAGTCGACAGCAACAGCCTTCCCCTCCTTCAAGTAAGTGTCACTTGCTTTATTTATGCCACAGAAACGGGGCTCCCACTGTGGACACGTCGGGTGTGCGCCGGGCATGGGTGGGTGACAGAGCTCGACACCCATTCCCAAGCTGGCCTCTCCTCCCATCACACCGAAAACAGCAAGACAGTCCCCACTTCCTCTCGCTGGGCACCCAACTCACCTGGTCAGCATTTAAAAAACAGGAAACTGCACCCCTAGAAAGTCCAGCTGGCCCAAACAGGGGCCAGGACCCATTTTCAGAAGTTCCCCAAGAGATTCATTGTACAGCCAGGGTTGAGACCCACCGTCTGCACCCCATTCTACGTAGGTTGCTTTTCTTCCCAGCATCTGGCACCTTGCAACACGTGCCATGATCTGGATGGCATCAGCCTCCAGCCTCCACCTTGGGCATCTTAAGGGTGGTAGATGTATGTCTCCTCTGTTCACTGTTAAAACCCCAGGACCTGCACACGGTAGGTACTCCGTAATCATCTGCTGAATACAGTAATTCTCCCAAATGAATCCTTTGCCCCAGGCCTGTGTAATCTACTGGTGAGAGAAGGAAACAAATAACTGAAAGAATGGGAATCTGGCCGGGCATGGGGGTACATACCTATAATCCCAGCACTCAGGAGGCTGAGGCAGGAGGATTGCTGTGAGTTCTAGGCCAGCCTGACCTACATACATAGTGACTTTGAGGCCAGTACAGCAAGACCCTGCCAAGAAAAACGAAATCCACAGCTGGGTGAGCATGAAATGTTCTCTGAGAGCACAGGTCAGGTGTGGTTTGCCCTGGGCCATCAAGGAAGTAACTCTGGTGGGGTGGGAGTGGCGGGAGTTGGAGCGGGTGCCCACTTTCCAGAAAGAGGGTGTGTGGGGAAAGGAGAAGGAAGACCCAAGAATGTAGATGCGTGATATACAAGCATTTTGTAACTTTCCCTTTCAAGAAAGGAGGACTGTGGCACAAGTATATTTCCTATCACCAAAACCACCGGTGGTTCCCCGTGACCTAACAAGTGCTGGAATGCATGCAAGCAATGTGAAACCCTTCTCCATACCCACCCACCCGCTCCCATCCTGCGCCCCTCCAGGAGCATGGAAAAGCAAGCTGATGACATGCCCTGCAACATGCACGCCAGAAAAATACCCGGGCCGTGGTCCACATGTGCCCTTGGCCCTCAAAGACACGTCCCCTGCCCAAACCATGGGCAGGTGGGGCAGTCCCAGGCAGGGCCACAGGCTTCACCAAGTCCACAGAGCACTGGTCCATCAAGACCAGCTAGCATCAGGGTGCAGGGGCACATGCCTATAGTATCATGTCCTCAGGAGCTGAGGCAGGAGGATCAAAAGCTCAAAGGCACCGTGAGCAACTCAGCATGACCTAAGATAAAAAGGGCTGAGGATAGAGCTTCAGTGGCAGAGTTTCTGGGTAGCATAAATGAGGCCTTGAGTTTGATCCCCCAAATACCAAAAAACGTTAAGAAAAAAGACAAGCGAGCACTGTAGGCACACGTGACAACAGCATGTTTCCTGAGTTGGAAGTACTGATCTGTGTCATAAAGAATCAGGAAACCAGAATTAATCATATGCACCAGAACTGCAGCACTAACGCAAGGAAACCCTGAGTTGTGGAGCTCTTGGGCAACGTGCTCAGATTGGGAGGGCGAGGTTCCACATGGAGAGCTTACTGTTGAGAGCACCAAAATGCTTTTATATCACCCATCCGCTGAAGGAAAAGCTGTAAGAGGGATGCATTTTCCTATCTTCTTTCATAAAGGACAATGAACACAAGTGATGTTCCCCGGATCAACAGGACACCATGCTGCAGTTCATCAAATATTTACCGAGGCTCTGCCAGGTGCCAGGCAGGTGCTAGGTGCTGGGTTTCAGACACTCAGTCCAAGGAGCGTGGACACACTGTGGCCACAACACTGCCACGCCTCTCCACTCCTTCCGGGGCTTTACTCGTCCTAAGTCCCTGGACCGCTTTCACCCATTTGGATGCCAACTGTGTCTTCTTCCCAGGTGTGTTTGCAAGGGTCTCTCTTTCTCTCTCATCTGTAAATTTACAGCTTCTAATCTACTGGAGGCTGGGAAACCAGATTACCAAACTGGTTAGAATTGTCTCTCGAAAGTCAGATTGAATAAATTCAAGGGAAGAAGCCCAAGCGGTCCTCCATAAATCAATCACTCGCTGCTTGGGAGGGCTCGCTCCTGACGACATCCAGGCCTGCTGCTCAAAGGCAGTGAGGCACTGTGGTTAAGAACGCGGGTTTACAGATCTGCAGCCACCATCTCCAGGGTGAGTGTGTACCCTTAGAGACCCTGCCTCATTTCTTCTTCTACCAGAGGCAGACAAAATGGGTATCTTCCTATTAGGCAGATACCAAGAACCCTGCCTGTGACCCCAGTGACTTTCAGTTGCTGCTGCTATTATTGTCATCAACAGGTAACAAATATGTAAGTGCCAACAGGATATGGCTTCAACTTCCCCTAACAAGTCCCCTGTCGCAGGAAGCAACTTTAGTCTGGTTCTTGCAAAAGGATATCCAACTATTAATGAAGAGTAGCCATGCGACAGGGCAGAAGTCCTGCCCCAGCCACTTCCAGGACCTGGCTTGATAGGAGCGGCTCTCCCTGAAGGAGCCATGATCCCCAGAAAAGGCAGTGAGACTGGTTTTCCCCAGGACCTGGACCAGAGAACTCAGGAGAGGCTAGCAAGTGGATGCTGGACACACACAGGGTCAGATGTACTGGCCCGAGCAGGGCCAAAGGAGATTTGTCCCAGTAGGGTACTGGAGACCAAGAGCTTCCTGGGGCAGTTTCAGTCCAGTTTCTGTCCTGTGTCCCCTCACAAAAAATCCTGTGATTTAAGGGGGTGGGAGGTTGGGGAATTTTTCCCCTTAAAACATAAGCTGCTGCAGAACTATCCCCAGGGAGAATATATAAGCTACTGAGCTCCAGTCATACAAGGTGTCCCTCCAAACGTCACCCTCAACTGGTGAGGACGTAAACGTCACGTGCAAAGAGGAAGCAGACAGCACAAGAACAAGGGTCCAGAAGTGTCTGGCTCCCCTAGAGCCACCTCCACCTGCCCCCACCATCACCCCAACCCTGCAAACCCCAGCTTCAGGGCCCCATGTGGTCTCTCCACAGGCTGGGCGTCCAGGGCGCTCATCAAAACCATCTGGGGTGAAGTTCCAAGGAAGAAATGAGTAGTGTGACTTCCGAGGCTCACCTCTCTAGCACCAAGGTATGAAACTAAACAAACCACTAGGGTTAGTTAGGAAATGGCAGGAAGCAAGTTTTCAATAATAACAACACCCTGTGGTGGCGATTAGCATTTACAAGGCGCATTCACACACACTCCACCTCTTTTAATCCTCCCACTGAGCCTGTGAGGCCAGTATCATGATGTTGGCTTCCACAAGAGGAAACTGAGGCTGGGAGTTTGAAAACCTAGTCCGGGACTCTCTGTGAGTTAGTTACTTCCCAGGCTCAAGGTCCCAGGCTCTGTCCTCACAGAAGACAAACAGGTACACAAGGAGGATGTGGAGTCCTGCACCCCTCTCTGTGCATCAGAAGCAATTACACTGCCAAAAAATAAGCCTTGAAAATAACTCGGCATAGACTTTAGGTTCAGTCTGTTTTCTGTTCAGTCTCCAAATTGTGGACTTGCGTGGCGAATCCCTCCCCCAGATAGCCACAGGAAAAGGGACCCGCCAAGCTCACCACCTATGCACTGCAACTCCTACAACCAGGGAGAAAGCAGGAAGGCTGGCCTTGATCCCCAACACCAGCAGCCGGAAGAAGGGTGCCAGCTAGGGAAGGCTGCAGACTCTGGAACCCGCAGAAAGGTGTGTGGGGCATGCAGAGAGAAGTCTGGGGCAGCTCAGGAAGAGAAGGTTGGGTGTCGGCGGGAGCAAAACAAAACTTCAAAGGAAACAGAGCCAGGGAGGTTCAAAGACCCTCTGCAGGACCAATTAACACCTATAGTGTTTATCTAAGCTGTCATCTCGGACAGGACTACTTCTGTAAATGGGTGCTCAGCCTCTCCTTAAAAACAGCCAGTCTCATGGGATTAGAATGGGCTGAAGGGAGGGGAAGAAGTTGTTTGTTGTATTCTGAAAGAGACCTGAGTCTGGAAGAAAACAGTGCAGGGGAATTCATCACAGACATTGTTAACTTAAAAACAAAAAAGATAAGAAATCATGAAAATAGCAATGCCTAAGAAAATGTAAATGGAGATATGGAAGAGCTGTGAGTTGCAGGGGGGAGGAAATCACGTCTTAAAATCCTATTTTCAAAAATGATTTAGTAGGAAGGAAAATGCTCTTAGGTAATGCTAAGAAAAAATATCAAAAATTACATTGAAATTCTGACTTCAACTTACAAAACCAATAGACCAGACGGGTCAGAGGAGTGGTCACTGCTAGCACCAGATCCAGCGCGTAGGCGACCAGCACCAAGCAGGAAGTTAAGAAAATTGTGTTCAATTCACACTTTTTTTTTTTTTAATGAAACAGGGTGTCCCCATGCAGTTTGAGCTGACCCTGAACTATGTAGCCCAGGCTGGCCTGGAACTCAAATTGATCCTTCCTTCCACCTCAGCTTCCAGAATGCAGAGATTACAGGAATGTGCCACCACACCCACCTAGTATTTATTTCCCTTTAATTAAATAACTAATACACGTTCTACAAGGTACCTGCTTCTAGAGAGAGCAGTGCAAGCGTACAGGTACTTATGTGCCGGAGCAGACTCACTACCTCAAGGTTTCACCAGGGCAGCTACCTCACAATGGGATTAGAAATGAAATTTAATTTCATAGTCACATCTTCTGTATTCTTCCAGTTTCCCAGGAAGGTAGTAGGTCACTTCTATAACTTTCAAGCAGTTTTTCTTTGTGTTTATGCTGGGCATCAACCCAGGGCCTCCCATTGGCTAGACAGTACTGTAACCCCAGCTAGCTGTGGCTGGGAGCACTGTTTTTCTTTCAGTAGCCTGAGGCACAGTGGTGTCCTCCGTCCCAGAATGGAGTCTCCAGTTTCTGCGCTACCGGGTCACACTGTCTACCTGGGGCATCAGTCACAGGGGTCCTTATCTCAGGGCCCTGGGGGGCACTATCAGGAGGGCAAAGGTCACTCAGTGGAATGCCTCCAGGCTTCCTGGCTTTTCTTAGAAGAGCTCTCCCAGGGAGAGACTTAAAAGCAGAACCTACCTAAAGTTTGTGCAGTCCAGAGCGGCAGCATCTGAATTAGGGATCATCTCTAACACATCTCCAAGACTCAAATTTCGCATGGAAAACATGTTTATAAAAGAAAGCAAAGTTAAAAAAAGAAAAGACCTGGACATGCAAACACCTGACACCGAACTTTCAGCAACTAACATGTAAACAGGCAGAAATCTGTGTTTGATTCTATAAAAAGGTGGTGACGTTTTAGAAGAGAAAGGACTTTGGGATCGCTGACCCCTGGTTACAGTGCCGTTTGCTCACCGGATGTGACGTGAGCTCTCTACCATCTGCAGCGCACAAGCTAACCTGAAAAATGGGCCCTCCCTATGCAGTAGCTGAAAGGTTTCAAGGAGCTAAGAAAAGTAAATTCAGATAATAAGCATTCACATCTTCTATTCTAGAAGGGCATCCTGTTTATTACGGAAACTCAGATCGGGTGGAAAGCAAAGCCATCAGTCAGGTCATTAAACTCACGGACACAAGACAGTCCATGTCCATGTCTGATGACTTCAGAATCCCATGGCCCAGTGGCTGTGATGGTTCATTCTGGAAACTGCTGGAAGGCGAATGGAAAGGAGAGAACCCAGCAGTAGCCTAAGTTCAGCCTCTTACAAGCTGGGTGGCCTTAAACGAACCTCTTCCCCATTGCTAGCCTCAAATTTGCACTCTGGTGAGTGGTCTGACACACACCGTGCCAGGTGGTTGCAAGCAAAGTAGCCCCATTGAGCACAGTCTGTGGTGTGACAGTGTCTTAACCACAATCACTGTGGGCGGGAGTTTCCAGCACTGTCTTCTGGGGGGCGCTCTGACCAAGTGAATAGCAACAATCACCTGAGTGTGGTATTTCCCCTTTGGCCTGTTCTGTACCTTGCAGCTGCTGTCACAGACAAGGCGACCAGAAGTCACTCCTCTTGGGAAGGTTTGCACAAGCCCAGCAGCAAGCCACCATGTGTAAGAGAAAATCCTGCAGGCCCCTGGCATAGGTCACAGATTCCACTCAAATCCCTCCCTGGCCAGCCTGGACTCATTCAAACTCCAAATGCTCCTGGACAGGACACAGACACAGGGCCCCAGGGCCTGTATTCAGGGATTCCTATGAATAAGACTCTCAGTGCTGGGCAGAGAGAAGGGGACCAGACAGAACAATATCGGGAGACACAGTCACCAGCTTCCTAATTTTGCAGAAGGCTGATTCGAGCTTTTTCTTTAATAAGTGCTTCAGAAATGCTTTCATGCTATCACACAACTGTGCGGAGAAAAGCACTAATATTTTATACTTGACAACTGTGAATCATAATTCCCACCTTTCTCTTCGGAGGAGGACAACATTCACCTGAGGTTCACGGCTGGACCATGAATTTGCTCAGTGTCTGTGTATATAGTTTAGGATAACGGAGGGGAACTCACTGAACAAAATTACTTCTGTGCATTTTTCTTTTTGCTATCAAGCCTGAGAATTCAACTTGTTTGGTCAGTTCACAGCCCATTTCCTAACCCCCTCGGGGCTACATTCAAAGATTCAAAAACTACTTAGGGTTAGCAGCCCCAGGGAGCCACCTACCTCCCGTTAGCAATGGAAAAATGTAAGCCCCAGAGCAAGAACTGTAAGTCTGAAGATGCCCTTTTGCAGGGCATGCGTCAGCCCTTAAAACTCTATGACAAATCCTCCATGGATGTGGTTGTCTCCTCCAAAGTCTGTCCAAGCTTTCCTCAAGTTCCCAAAGGGTTCCAAGAGAAATCTCCTAAGAAATACCAGCCTTCAGGATCTCCTAGTGGCTGGAGCACTTTCAAGATGTCTGTAATTAGAATTGGAAAACTTCAGATTGCAGAAAACTCCAGGAGGCCTGCAGTCACTGACCAGATTTCTACCTGGTCCCTTAGAAGAATCCATCCCTCGGCTTTTCCACATGAGAAATGCCAGTGCTGGAAGATCCTAGGGCTGCAGGACACAACTTGACGTCAGAAAGAAATGCACAGAACTCCGCCTGTTGCCGGAAGGGCTGCTTAAAATCATTTCCACTGCTTTGCTTGGAGGAGTTAAAGACAGACACTACCCTCATTTCCTTCTCTTTCTTGCATTTCAGATAGCCAAATGTTAAGTTTCACAATAATGGCCCTTGGAGGGATTTGAACTCCGAAGTTCAAGCAAAAACACAGTACTTCTGTAAGGATGCATAAGAAGCTCGAAAGATACAAAACCGAATCTCTCTGAGTCCTCATCACAAATCATCAAATCACCGCAGCAACTTAAGTCAGGTGGTGTCACCTACATCTCTGAACAAATGTAGCTGATGAAATTAATTACGACTGTTACAAAAATGGGTTTTAATATAATCCTAAAAGGTGGATCAAAAATATGTTTTCTAGTCTATCTAGCTCCTCCCTACCTTTGTTGTCAAAGTCTAATCTTCGCCAAAGAGCAAGGGAAAAAGAAGTGCCGAATCACTTGGCACTAAACTTTTAGCATCACATAAAATGGCATATTTCATTAAAAGCAACTAGGTTTTTTTCCCCCTTTTTCTTAAAAAGCACCTCATTTATAGTTGAAGAATTTGTATATATCCAGAGTGTCCTATCTTGGCCACAATCTCATAAATTTTCAATCTAATTATCAGATTCCTTAAATCCAAAATGAATTTATATGGGGTTGCTTACAGGAGTAGATTAAACTGAAGCCTTTTCAGAGGTACTTGCTAATGAAGAAGAGATACAGATGAAAAGTGATCATGTTTTTATAAGCCATTACCGAAGGAGCACCCCCAAAGAAACCTAAAACCTAAGCCACAAAAGAATAAAACAGAGCTCAAAGTACAAATCAAAGTCTCAGAGTAAGGAGCCGGGGGTCTGACTTCAACCTCCCCTCTCCTCAGTAAAGCCCAGGAGAGGAGCACTACATCTGGAGGCTCTGCATCTGCACACATGTGACTAACTCCTCGAAAGCCTGCGAGTGAAATGTCACAATCGTGGCTTCCTCCAGAGCGCAACATGCGCTCGCTTGCTAGGTTCGCCGGTTCCCTCCACACCCCAGAGTTCCCGCTTCGTCTTCGAGTGTCTGAAACCCAACACTACAAGGCAATCATGTTTGCAAACACCATTTCTCCAGGATGAAAACCCTGAGACTCTAATAGGCCTATCAAGCCAGTAACCGAGATATATCTGCCCTAGTAAGCAAGCTTAGAGCTGGCAGGTGTGCAAATGTAAGGAAAATCCTGAGGTGACCCTGCTGGAGAAATCCCTGCTTAGCAGGAAGAGTAAACTAGCCTCCCTTCCAAATGCCACTTGTTTCAAGGAGACGCACCCTAAGGTTCTGGTCCCTGAGGGGTCTTCACACATAAATCAAAACAAGGGCGCAAGGGTTAGACTTCTTGGCCCAATCACAAAGAACTCCAGAATTAATTAGATTTAATTAAGAAAGATGCAACTTGCAAGGAAACCAAGCCCACCTTTCTTCACTGCTGAGTTCTAAACTGAAAGTTTGCATTCAGCAGAAAATGTGAAGATTTAATATTTACTTTGGGAATACGAGGGCTGGGAAGATAATGATGGTTATATTGGATTGTGGGTGCTTCCAAAATATATAAATCAGGTTTGCTAAGCGGAAATTGCAGCTCCAGCTCTTTGAGGAGAAAGAAAGGACACCACGATCTCTATATAAAATTTGATGAGGTTGCTTTGGAAGACACTGAAAGGTGGGGCTTCATCTGCAGTTACTCCACCGTACACCAGACAAAGAAATTCCTCAAAGGCTGTAATCACACTTTTCCTACGATCACCCACAGGAATAGGTCAATGTAAATGCCGTGTAAACAAAACAGCTCATTACTAACTATAGTTTAAATTTCTTTTGAGAAAACATTTTGAGCCACTGCAACTGTACCCCACATTCACACAGAACTACCCCTGGGTAAGAGTGAGCTACAGATTTAGATCCTAGCCTCAGGCTTTTCTTATGCTTAAACGCAAAAGGTGCTAGCGCTTGGGGTTGAGCAGTCTGAGCGCCGGATACTTCCTTGTTCGCTCTCTGTAAGTCGAGGAGGACTTTAAATTCCCTCCCCACAGAGAGGCCGGAGTGTCTGAGGAAATCCACAGACCAAGTCCCCACCATGCCCCTTCCTGTTCCAATCAGGTTTGCAAAGCATTTCCCCTCCTCAGTTTCATGAATCAATTGCAAAATGTGCCCCCTCGGCCAGTTCCTCTCCAACTCAGCTGAGAGGTTCCCTTCCTTCCCTGGGTAGCACAAGGCTGCTCTGGTTTTTAACTGGCGTACGGTGGAAATGCACTGTAGGAATTCACTAACTCTTTCACAGCCAGAGAGAAGTGAAAGTCTGGGGCACCCACCTCATCTATTAGGAAACTGACCTGTCAAGCTCAGGGGGAAGCAGATTTGTGGGTTCTAGCTTCCACCACAAAACCAGACTCAGTTACAATCACCCAGAAGGAAAAGGAGTGAAAAGGGCTACAAAGTAACCAGCTCAGTTACTTAGCAACTGGACAAACCTCCCTTCCCCAACAAGGCTAAAGAGGCACCTCAGGCCCATTCAGAGAGTAACAGTCTAGGATTTACATGCAAATAGACAAAGACCAGGGGGAAAGGAAATCCAAATTAGCAAGCCTGAGTGTACAGCAGTGGGCCTGAGGCCCAGGTTTTCAAGTTTCTCCTGGGAAGGAGACAGGTTTTAGGAATGAATGAATGAACGGCTACAGACCCTAACAAGCTCACAGTCTCGCTTTAGAAAAGTCAAAGCCACAGACGAAGGAGACAGGCACACAAGTTTGGTAGCTACCATGAAAACACTCCCCAGCTAATGTGAAATGAAGGCTTACAGAAAGATGAAAATTAGAAGCTGGGAAGCTCCAGGGAGCACAGGTACTCCAGCTTAGGAGAAAGCAAACAAAGCCCCCCCAGCTGGGGAAGAGGGATGCAGACTGCGGGGAGGTCAGGGTCTGTCCAGTCTGCAGACGCCCTCTCCAACAGCCACGTCCAGGACTGAAGCGCTGTCTCCAAACTCCGAGGAGCTTCCTTCCCCCTCCCTGCTCAGGAGGAGGGCGCCTGAAGTTTTTCTGGAGGGGAGACACCATCCCCTACTTGGCTGGGTGCAGGGCTGGATTTCCAGTCTGCCTGGGGAGCTCAAACTGTCCCCTGCTTCCAGCCACACACTGAACAGGGCTGCTCAGGCCCGGAAGAGGAAGGCAAAAAAGAGAGGGTTCTTTGGTCCCCATGCCCCACATCCAACCCCGACCTCACACCTGGGCCAAGACAGCAAGGCCCAGGGCTGACCTGGGCGCCCAGCCCAGCACTTACTTCTCATACTCGGCGTTGTCTCTGTCGCAGCGAGAATCCTTGTGCTTCTGCCAGTCTTTGCCATGCTTGCAGGTGGTGAGGAGCAAGACGTCCTCTCCGTTGTGGACATGATATAAGGCATTCCTGGTGTCTGACCCTATCCCTGTCAGGTACCTCTTCCCCTTGAATACCAGCATGTACTTCCTGAGAGGGGGGATGGTGTTAAACTTCAAAAACCCCCTCTCCCCTCCTGTCCTGGGATGATCCTTAGAAAAGAGGGGAATAGAAACATCAAAGTTGGGTCGGAAGTTTTCAGTACTGATGCTGGCTTTGGCCAGCATTGCCTGGCCGATGTCAAACCCCACGTCCTCGGTGTAGTCAGGCCAAGTGCCGGAATATAAATTAAAAATTAAATGATTCCTACCATTGTTCCACAAGTGGAGACTCTGCACTTTGGATCTCAAATTGTGCACGTACTGAGGTGACAACTGGTCTCTGTCTAAAGTATCCAGACTCAGGACAAAGAGGCACGCCTGGCTGGGGTCCGAGGTGTAGAACCTGGAGCCCTCGATGGCCGCTAGAATGTTTTGGTAACTTTCGGCGATTTTCTCCCCTTTCTGCTGCGGGTAGACGTAGACTTTGAAGCCGTTTTTCTTGCAAAGGGTGAAATCGAAGCAGGACTCCATGCGGCACTTCTTGCCTTTGTAGATGCTGGAGTTGGCGTCTCGCTTCTGCCGGGGGGACATGTGCACGCTGGAGTCCTCGCTCTCCGATTGCTCCCAGGGAAGGAAGGGGCGCAGAGCGTCCGGGAAGCGGGGCCAGAACCGATCCGGGCCGGGCTGGTGCAAGCCATCGCGACTGCTGCGCTCGTCTCTCCGGCTGTGGCTCCTCGATGCCCTAAACTGCAAGCCTCCGAAATAAAACAAAAGGGCGAGACAGGAGCCGGCAGAGAGCAGGATGAAATAGCGTTTTTTGGCCTGCATGTGTCCGGCCTGGGTCGAGAGGATCGTAAGTGAACGCGAGGGCCCCCCAAGTTCCCCGAGCCACACTTTCAGCTCCAGTCCGCCATCTTCCCGCCTGCAAAGACTTCAAACTCTGCGCTCGCCCCTTCGCCGCGCGCCGATCCCCCAGCCGCGGGCTGATCCAGCGCATGTGGGCGATTTCCTCAACTTTCTCCCCTCCGGTCTCTCATCGTCGGGTGGCACCAGGCGCGGGGTGGACGGAGGGGCGGAGGGAGAGCCGGGCTGCTGAGAATCTCGCACCCCGGGCAGGGCGGGCAGGCGGCGGACTGTAATTTTCTTGCATGCAACAAGAAGACGGAGGCAAAGAAAGAGAGCGGGGAAGAGAAGAAAGAAGGAGAAGGGGCAGAAGGAGGAGGAATAAAAAATTAAAAAGCTCCCGATCGCCCGCTCCGCGGCCAGAGCCGGGCTCGCCTCGCCTCTCCGATGGCTCCCGGCGGCGTGGAGGAAGCAGCAGCCCCGGGAAGCAACTCCAACTCCTGCACGCTGCCGCGCCGCCCGCGGTTCCAACAAGTCCGCCGCGCCGGGGTCAGTGCATCCCGCAGCCGGCGCGCCGCAACCTCACAAATCCCTGCATCGCTCTCCCTCCGCGGCTGCAGCGGCTCCCAGCCTCCGGCGGGCGG
>NW_004955417.1:24068594-24099557 GCF_000276665.1 Chinchilla lanigera
GCGGGGCGGTCGGCCCCCCGGCGCCTTGGGACGCCTCTCCAGCCCGCCCGCCACTGCGGGCCCAGCGCTGTCACGGGCCGGGCTCCTCGAGCTCCCCACCAGGCCCATCCATTTGCTGTCCTCCCCGCAGGGCCACCCTAATCCCCCGGAATAAAGAGGAATTACCGCGATCGGGAGGGATTGTTAGTTCTCCATGTCTGCCTCTGTGTGCTCAGACACCTAGTCCAGATCTCATTGTCTGCCTACCTGTGCGTCCCCTCGCCCTCCGTCCGGTCTGGAGCCCACTAACGCGCTGGTCTGTGCGGTTCAGATACATACCCCACGGCTTCTCATGTGTGAGACACCCGGAGTACAGATAACTAAAGAGCAAAATGAAAGATGGGGAGTGGGAACCAGACAGATCTGCAGATGGGCGAGAGACCGAGAGATGGAGGGAGAGGAAGGGATGGCGGGGAAGGGACGAAGAACAGAACTGAGATGAGCTGTGCACATGGACCAGCTCCCTCTGAGCAGTGGAATCATTATGTACTGCAAGTACTAATAAAAAAATGTTAAAGGTGTCTTGGGGATGCGTGACAGTTCGCGTGTGATGGGTGGGCCTCCCTTCAACTGGCTTCCCAGTCCCCAGCCCCGTAACAGCCTCCCTGAGGAGCTTCCAGACCCACAGAGACGTGCTCGGGCCTGCAGCGTCGGTGTGGTCAGAGCCAGGTCCCGGGCCTGCCCCTCCCATCCCCTGCCCTGGCTAAAATCTCGGGGCCTGGCCGGGCCTGCAGTTGCCTGGGGCAGCGGCTGTTTATTTGGTGTTTACTTGGGGAGTGACTGAGACACTTCCCTGCTCCCCAGGGCTGCAGAAAGCCCTGCCGGGTGTGGACCAAGAGCACAGTTCTAACCAGACCGGGTAAAATGAAAGAGCGGAAAGTTTTAGGCCATTGTTGTTTCAGATCTGTTTTAATAAAGGCGGGAAGGGGTGTGAGTGGGACATCACTGTACATGCCCGAGGCCTCTCCCTAGGTCTGACCCGCTGAGGATGAGGGAGCCTTCCCAGATTTGATCTGTGCCCCCTGAACGATTTGGACAGGAATACAGATCGGGTCTTCTTCCAAGGATGATGACTATGGTGCAGATAAGTGCAGTGATTGAAACCACATGTGACCAAGAGCTCTGGGGCCAGGGTGGCTAGGAGTAGGCAAGCCAGGCACCCCGCGGTGCCGCTCAGGGCTCCCATGATCACCGGCAGGAGAGGTTTGGACTTCGGCCTCCTCACAGCCCCCTGCCCTGGAGTTCTGCTGCTATCTTGGCTCTTTGCAGCTTCCAGCTTTGATGCAAGCTCCTTTCCCGCCTTAACGGGGTGGATTCTGCCACCAGCAGCCAGCATTCCCCTCCCGTTCCACAGTGGTGTACATGGTGAGGAAACCCGGGTCCCGGAGCTTAGAGGAGCTGTGGACCGGACCGGCTCTAGCCCTCATAGGGCAGTTGGTGAGACCTCAGTGAACCTGGGTTTCTCACTTAAACACTCAGAGTGGTAATGAGTTTTTTGCCAGCCTATCCTAGTGTGTAAACCAAACCTTCCTCCACATGTGAGGCCTTAGCTCAAAGTATACTTCCTCATCATATATATAGTATGATTAGGATCCCTGCAGATCTCCTTGTTTTGTTTTTTCCTAGCTCTGTTCACCAGTTAAGATCTTTTTTTTTTTTGTCTTTTTGAGACAGGGTTTCTATGCAGTTCAGGCTGGCCTTAAGCTCACTTTGTAGCCCAGGCTGGTCTCAAACTCTCAGTGACCCTCCTGCCTCAGCCTCCTGAGTGCTGGGATTACAGGCTTGTGCTACCACACCTGGCCACATTGTGGCTTTTTTGGTTTTTTTTTTGTACCAGGAAATAAACTCAGGACCTTGCACTTACCAGGCAGGCACTGTGCTTTTGAACTATCTGTCTAACCTAAGAGATCTTTCTTTTTTCTTTTTTTTTTTTCTGCCATTTTATTCTGTTTCTTTGAGGTAAGGCGCACTGTCTTGGTCACGCACTTGGTCCTAGCACTTAGGTGGAGTCAATCACTGATTTGAATGAATGAATGAGTGAATAAGTAAATGAATAATGAATGAATAAGTAAATGAATGAATGAATGAATTAGTACAACTCAACTTCATAGCCCTTGATAGGCGTACAAAGAAAGATCTCAGTGAAGCATGGTGGTACATACCTGGTATCCCAGCAAATTAGAACCCAACCTACACAATTTTGCAAGCTTCCATCTCTACAAAAAAAAAACCAACTTTATAGGGCTGCAAATGTAGCTCAGCGCAAAGGTCCTGGTTCAATCCCCAGCCCAGAGGAAAAGAGAGAGAGGAAGAGAAAGAGATCCCGAGAGAGTATACACAGCAAAAATAAACAAAAGCGTTCAGCAAACTAAAGTCTCTGTACAGCAAAAGAAATAGCAAGATAAAAGTACAGCATATGAAAGAAAAATATTTGCAAACCATACATCAGATAAGGGATTAATATCCAAAATATTACAATGCAGTGCCCCCCCCAAAAAAAATGTGAATGGACACAGGATTTGAGAAGGCAGGTAAACGGTCCCAAGGGGCCTCTGCAAAGGTGTTCAACATTACTCATAGGGGAAATGCAAATTAAGGCCACAATGAGCTATTACCTCATAAATATTACAATGGCTATGGTCAAAGGGTGCCGAGGAGAGTCAGACACAGCAGCACATGACTGTCATCTCTACACGCGGGAGGCTGAGGCAGGAGGATTGTCGGGAGTTTGAGGTGAGCCTGGGCTACATGGTGAGTTCAAACCCAGCCTGATCTACATAGTGAGACACTTGTCTCAAAAATCATGGAAGCCACCTGTATGTCCACCAACAGATGAACAGATAAAGAAAATGTGGTATCGACACGTAACGGAGTACTGCTTGGCTATAAAGAAGGATAAATTTGATATATTTGTAGAAGAATGGGTGCACCTCGAAAACAAAGTTAAGTGAAATAAATCAGACACATACGCTCAAATACCATATGGTTTTTCTCACTGGAGAAACCCAAAGTACAAACAAAGCAAAGAAGGAAACAAAGATTCATAAAAGGAAATACGAAGACAGATCTTCTGCAAATGGGAAAAAGACCAAGACACCAAGGTGGGACAGAAGGGCACAAGAAAAGATTTAAGTTGTAGTAAGTACATGTACCAACTCCCCATAATGAATGTAATCATTACATGTTGAAAACATGAACTAAAATAATAATAATACCACCAGACATGGCAGCATATTCCCATAACCCCAGCACTCAGGAGGCTGAGGCAGGAGGATCACCACAAGTTCAAGTCCAGCTTGGGCTTCGGAGTGAATTCAAGGCCAGCCCAAGATATACCGAGACCCTTCCTTAAAAATAAAATACAAATTTTCCTTTGTAGGGTGAGTCGGTTCTGCACTTTCATGTGTATCACTGACCGTGCTGTACGGCCTTCACTTGCTCCTTGACCATGATTGGGCTTGGTTCCCCTGAATCCGCTGTGAACTGAAGATGCCCTGAACACACCCACCCGAGAGAACACTGTAGCTTGGTCACTGAGACGCAGTGGGGAGCGGTTGTTCACCCTGTCTGTGTTCACCCTGCTGGTATCTCAACAGAGTACCTTACTACGTATCCATCGCCCAAGAAAACGTCACAACCCAAAATTCAAGGGATGCTTTCCTCTAAACCTGTATCATTTTTGCACTGTCGTACACTCCACAATTCGTTCAGTCAAACCACCATAAGTAGGTGCCCACGGTGCCGAGAATGTGGTGCAACAGTCTATTGTGTTTCTACTACACACACACAGAAGGTGGCCATAAGGTGACAGGCGTGTTGAATTAGCTTTATATCGTTATTGTTTCACATTGTGTACCTTGTGAAATTGCCATGATATACTTCTTTTTTTTGTTTTAGTCTTTTTTTTGAGACAGGGTCTCGCTATGCAGTTCAGGCTGGCCTTGAGCTCACTTTGCAGCCCAGGCTGGCCTCGAACTCACAGCGACCCTCCTGCCTCAGCCTCCCAAGTGCTGGGATGACAGGCGTGCGCCACCACACCCGGCAATGTACATCTTAAGTGCGTATAATTTTAAATTGCCCAGGCTGGGCTCAAATGTGTAATCCTTCTGCCTCAGGCTTCCAGACTTCTGGGATGACAGACACGCACCTCTGCAAGTGAATATGATTTTATGTTGTTGGTGATGGCTCAGTAAACTGGAGCATACAAAGAAGAAGGCCCCAAAGTAGTGTCCGAAAGCCAGACTCAGTCTCATCTGAGTAGATATTCTGAGCATATATAGTTTTTGACAGATGGTGTTTCAAGACAGGGCCTTGCCAGGAAGTTGAAGCTGGACTTGAACTCGCTGCGGAGCCCAGACTGGTCTTGAATTCATGATCCTCTTGTCTCAGTCCCCAGAGGCTGGATTTCAGGCTTTGCAACCACCTTCCTCTTCCTTCACTAGAAACCTAAGAATCGCCTAAGGAATCCACTGGTTGATCTACAGTGGAGCGACAGAGTTCCTAAATCCACCAGCAACGCCTCCAATCCTGTAACTCCTCTGGTCAGAGTCCTGCAGGGCGCCTGGCTCTCTCCATCCTCGCAGTGACCTACATGGTCCTGCAGATCTTTCCTAACTGCCCCTGCCTCTCCTGGGCAGGCCACCTTCAACTCATTTCTGGCCCTTAACTCTCTCTTCTCCAGCCCAGCTGGATACCTTGCTGTTCCTCATTGATGCTAAACATGTTCCTGCCCCAGGACCTTTGCACATGCTTCTCTCTGCCATGCCAGTCTGCTCTCTGGATCCCCAGTGAATACTCCCTGGCTTGCTTCAAGTCTCTTCTCAGCTATCAGCTTTCCTTACAGACCACCTAAATCAAACAGCAGCACCCTCTCCGCTTTCCTAGCTCCTTTATTCTGCTCTTTAACACCAATCAACACCTGGCACACTATCTACTGATGTGTTAATTTATTCATCTGTTACATTTACGATGTGAACTCCATGGGGCAGGAACTTGGGCTTTCTGTCCCCTGCTATAGCACCAGCAACTACAGAAGTGTCTGTCACTGAACTCATATTTGTTCTGCTAGTTAATTAACTCTATGCCATTGTCTGTAAGGCAAAAAAGAGAACGTTTAGTGCGGGAGTCGTATAAAACACTCCTGTGCTCACACATGCACACAGGAAAAGAAACTAAAATCTCCCTCTGTTTCTCTCTCTCTCTCTTTCCTTTTTTCTTTCTTTTTTTCATGCTAGAGATTAAACTTAGGTCAGGGGCTCAAACCCAGGGCCCTCCACCACTCAGCTATATCTTCAACCCTTTTTAGTTTTTATTCTGAAGCAGGGTTTCACTAAATTGCCCGTGCTGATCCTGAAGTTGCGATCCTCCAGCCTCGGCCTCCCAAGCAGCTAGGTTTCCAGGCGTGTACCGGTGGGCCCTGCCGGACTTTCCTTTCTCTACATACAGTACCCGGACACAAACGCTTTCTCAAAGGTCTATGACTACGTTTCCTATGGGAAAAAGATGACGCCCAAATGGGAAAACATATTAAAATACCAAAATGAATAAATGTTTAAACGCTGCTAAGTGTGCCCAATCAATCTTCATAAAGTTTCAGAACATTTTCATTTGACAAGGACACTTGAGCGCGGGTGACACGTAAGAGGATGGGTCCCACGCTCCTGGGAAGGCTGCAAGCGGCTGGGTGCACACGGCATGGGAAAGCCCAGCGGACGGTGGGTGGAGGAGCGGGCGATTCCCAGGCAGGAAGCGGGAGCCCAAGGGCCGGTTCCTTCCCCGGGGCTGCTGGGAAGCTGGAGCACGTAGCTCCTGCTCGCAGGGCTGAGGGCTGGATTGAAACACGCAGGGTCTGACTTGCTGGGATCGTTTTGCTGGGAATCACGACGGCCTATATGGACCAAGGAGGGAGCACGGGGAGGAGGTGGGGCAAGAAGAAGAAAGAAGCCAGAGGAGGACGTACGCGCCCACAGATACCTGGGAAAACGCTCAGCGTAGCTGGCCATCAGAGAAATCCCGACTGAAACAGCCCTGAGGTGCCCTCCTGGCCTGAAGGGATGGCCACCCTCGAGAAATCAGCCAAGAACAACTGCTGGAGGGGCTGTGGGGCAAAGAACGCTTCTCCGCTGTTGGTGGGAGTACAGACTGGAAGAGCCACTCTGAAGACCAGCATGGGGATTCCGCAGACAGCTAACTATAGAAACTCCATTCACCCAGCCAGCCCCATTCTGGGCATCTTCCCTAAAGAGTCAGAGGCGTTGTGTTCCAGGGGCCCACGCGCACCCGTGCTCCCGGCGGCGCAGCTCACAAGAGCCGAGTCCTGGAAGTGGCCCCCACGTCCATCAAGAGACCAGTGGGTAAGGGAAAGGGGATATTTGCGCACTGTGGAGTACCGCTGTGCCCCGAAGAAGACGAAGCTTGAGTCATTTGTGGAAGAATGGAGGCGCCGTGACACCATCGCGTTAGGTGAAATGGGTCAGACCCACCTGTTTCAGTGTCACGTGGTTTCTCTTATCGGAGAAGCCCAAGGTAAAGATAAAGAGCGAACTGGAGGACAGGTAGCAGGAGACCGGGCGAGCGATCTTGTGCCAATGGGAAGGAGACCGAGGGTTGGGTGGGGGGCGTGAAGGAGCGCTACCACGCTGCGTACGTGCAACCCCGACACCCAGCGAGAGGAGCCGTCATTACGCATCACAGATGTGTACCAGGGGCCGGGGATGTAGCTCAGCGGCACAAGCGCCTGCCTGGCAAGTGCAAGGTCCTGAGTTCGATTCCTGGTACCAAAAAAAAAAAAGTGTACCAACACAGGAGAGCAGACAGAGGAAGGGAAGGAGACAGCGGCCAAGCACAGGGCCACCACCCCTGAGCTGTGGTACCCCAGGCGGGTTTCTCCGTGTTACCCTTGTGACCTCCCGAGGTGACTGGGACACAGCTATTGTCGTCCTCAGCCGTGGCAGGGAGGAGACTGGAACTCAGCCCTCGGGGCCCCAGCACGCCCTTCCCACACTCCCGAGGCAAAGCTCAGGGAGCAGCTGCTCTGTACCTGGCCTGGCGTCAGGCACCTGGGCTGGGATTCTGGCCCTTCCTCATGTACAGTTCAGGCTCAGGAGGGTCTGGGAGTGGGCCAAGGGTAAGGTCGGGGTTCAGAGCCCGGGTGCTGTTGCCAGCGGGGTCTGCTACTCCCTTGTGGTTAGGGGCAGTCCTGGGCCTTGCGGGATGCTCAGCACTTCCTGCGCCCCTACCTACGCTCAGGTGGCCGATGGTACCCCCATATTCACCGGCACCCCCAACTGCGACTCCAAGGACGTGTCCAGATGTCGCCACACACTCCTGGGAAGCAAAGCCAGCCCCAGCGGAGCCCCACTGATCTAGTGAACCAGCCAGCCCAAGGGCAGCGGATTTTCAAGGGCCGAATTTAGAATATGACCCTCAGCTTCGGGCCCCACGCCAGGCCTCCCCGCAGGACGGCAGCTTCCTCTGAATTTATCTTCCTTCTTCAAGGCAGCTGGTTAAAAAACAAAACAAAACAAAACAAAAACGCTCCTAGATAATTAATCTGGGAAAGTTTTTATTAAGAACCTACTATGTGCTGGGCACAGGTACGGGGCTGAGTGGTACCAAAGAGGGGCGGTTTCTGCTATCATTCAAATGGGGGAGTCAGATAATAAAATAGCAAGTGAATAAATGAACAAGGTAATCTCTGATCACTGTGGAGAAATTCCAGAGACAAGGCCACAGATTGGGGTGAGGAAGACTAGGGAGGCAGACAGGAGAAGTCAGCGGTGGCTTCTGAGGTGAGCTAACAGTTCAGCTGACAGGGCTGATGAGGAAAGACCTTGAGGAGTGCTCCAGGCCTAGGGTCTCTCGAGTTCAAAGGTCCTGAGGCAGGAATGAGTTAGAAGAATGACAGCAGTGGCTCTCAAATGTCAGCAGGGGTCACGTCACCAGATGGTTTAGACAGAGTGCTGGGTCCCAGCTCCAGAGTGTCGGATTCACTCGATCCAGGATGCGATCCTAGAGTCTGCAATTCTATCAGAAACTCCTTGTTGCTGTTTTCTGAGGGACAAATGGTGACAAAGAAATTACCCTCTTCTACACCGGGACGTCATGCTGGGAGTCTCATAAAAGTCGTACTGACCCCTGGTGGAGGACACAGAAGTTCTACCTCGATCGCTTCTCCTGGCAGTGACTGCTGCGCTCACCTCCTTTAAGCATGTGTGTGTATGTGGTGCACCAGCTCTCCCGATGGATGTCACTATTAAGTACTGCCAACAGGTACCAAGGCAAATAAAAGAGAATGTGGGTGCCGCACAGCACCCCCCTTCTGGGGACTCTCACCCCAGGGGAGAACGAGACCTGGGGAGAAATAAACATACCGACACCGGCTTGGGTTACAGTTTGCGAGAGGAGGAGGCGGCCACGTCTGCGGGGGTCTCTGCTGACATCTGTGGATCCATTCATAGATGGAGTAATGGAGAGAAAATGAGAAACATGAACTCAGGAAATGAGGAAATCAGGACACCACCCCGCAATTCAAGCCCACTTTCCCATCAGATTGAGACACTTCTGATTGTGCAATAGTCTGTCGACACTGTCCTAACCCCTCGCATCTTTAACTTCCGACATGCAGTAGACTCGAGAACCTTATGTCCTGTCAACTGATTTTTTTTTTTATACCATCTAGCTCTTTTATGCGCCTGTGGTACGGTCCTGATTGAGGCCCACAACAATAACCAAGAGCCCCTGGAAGGTACCTGCTAGCTCACTCAAGTGAGGGCTCATCACGTCAGTCCTCCTTCCCTGACTAAGTGCATTTCATGATTGTCCATGTCGTTTCTAGTTGGCAATCCACGCACAGAAGCCGGGTCACACCCACCTGAGGGACCATAGAGCTAGTCACCCAAATGACCTCTAGATGCTCCAAGGTGGATTCTTGATTGAATTTCCTCTGTTTCTTTGAATCCTTGGATCCTCAAGATCAATAAACAAGTAGTTTCCAGGCCACTTCCATAATATCTGGAGCCTAAGTAGAAGAAAACGCAGACATGTGCCCGCAGAAGTGTGTGTGGGCAGGGACTCTGCTCTGGCCAGGTAAACCATTCTGTAAACTTTCAATCTAAACAAAACAATTTTTTTTCCTTTTTTTTCTTTTCTGGTGGTTCAACGTATCGAACCCAGGGCCTCATGCATGCTAAGCACTCTACCACTGAGCTGCATCTGCAGCCCTTTTTCTTTATTCTGAGACAGGGTCTCACTGAGTTGCCCAGGCTAGGCTCAAACTTGCCACCTTCCTGCCTCAGCCTCCCCAGTAGCTGGGATTGCAGATATGCACTGCCATGCTCAGCAATGAAATCATTCTTCAAATTATAAATTCAGCATAACTTCACATCCACCCCAGTATAGCACCTCCCAACTCTTCTGCCTCTCCGCTTGTCTTTTTAAACACTTGTGTTCTTCCTTTCCCAGAGCCTGGTCACATGGCAAAAGTGTGATCCACCAGCTCAGGAGCCATAAGAAAAAAGGTATGAAGATGACTAATAATTAAATAAACTTTGATATATTTATATGTAAATTTGAACGTCGGCTTTAGTGCTCCGAAACTCTGAATATTTAAAGCTCATCAAAGTAGACTAAAAATATCCACCCTGGCTTTAAGTAAGCCTCAAGAAGAGAATTGCTCAACAGGCGTAATTCACATTTTTCCTAACTGTTCTCTTCTCCGGAGGATTTTAGCCAGGGACACCACTCCAACTGCTGGCCCGGTCATTCCTCATGACACGAGAAGAATGCTGGCCTGAGCCCTGTTTAAGGCTGGGCGAGCCGGGTCCCTTTCTTGTTCCTTTCTGCTTGTGGAGGCTTGTTGCTAATGGGAACTTTCAGTCACAGCCTGTTCCGTGCGAAGGCGGATGCATCCAGGGCTCTGTAAGTCTTCCCCTCCCCTGCTTCTTGACCTTCCCCTGTCCTTTCCACCCCCTCACCAAAAAAAAAAAAAGAAAGGAAGAAGAAAGAAAGAGAGAGAGAAAATAAAGAAAGAGAGAAAGAAAGAAAGAAAGAAAAGAAAAGGAAAGGAAAGGAAAGGAAAGGAAAGGAAAGGAAAGGAAAGGAAAAGAAAGAAAAGAAAAGAAAAGAAAAGAAAAGAAAAGAAAAGAGAAAAGAAAAGAAAAGAAAAGAGAAAAGAAAGGGAAACAAAGAAAGATCTTCCTCATCTAAGCTGTGAGCTGACCTGTCACCCACTCGCGGCTTGTCTGATCCTGGAATTTCTTGCAAAAGGAACTGCCAATTGCTATAAATTACATGCTGCCTTGACAAGAAGAATGCTAATCCTTCGGGGGTTTAGAAGGAGACCACCAGACCTGTTTTGGGGGATGAGGACACATATATCTGGAGGCACTGGGAGTCTCTACCGCATCCCTGACTATCTTTCTTCCAAACAACAGGAGACCCCCAGGTGGCAGAAGGGGTCACTGTGAATGAGTAGCCAGTTAGTTGGCCACAGCCCAATTCTCATGTTCATGGCCATTGTCCCCTGGCTGTGACCGTGTGAAACCTTTGTGGTATTTTTCTGCCTGCCTGATGCTACGGTGCCATACGCTACCGTTGCTCAACTGTGCGCGCTTCTACAGTATTGGTGCAGAATGTTTACTTAAAGAGCTGAACGCCACTGGGGACAAATAGTCCAGTGACTCAACATGGAGCTTTCACGTCTGACCTCCTGTGTTCATACTGCACCGTAGTGGCTGTGACTTTAGGCAAGTGATTGAAGAATTCTAAACCTCAGTATCTCCCTGTGCAGTCCACCCCCCAAAATGGTGTCCACTTCCAGTGTTGGTGTGTGTGAAACACCTAACCTCACACAAGCACCTGGGAGGAGGTACGTAGTGAACGTTAACTATTGTAATGCTGCCTGTGCTCCCACCCAGGCAATTCACAGCAGCCTCCTGGAGTGAAAGTGACTTACTTTGGCATTGTTTTTTTTTAGCAGTTTGATCTTCCAGAATTTGAATTAATGTGCTTCATAATGAAGATTGACATTTGAGCAAATCATGAAGAGCTGCAATGCTTATGAAAAACACATTCATTTATCCGTTTGTCCTTTTGTAACGTATTTCCTGGCTGCCGCTGCTTTTCATGGTATGCATCATGGCGAGTGGAACAGACCAGGGAGAGTGATGTCTGCTAGGCGGGAGGATGGTAAACAGGAGAATAAACAGATTTAGTAAGCGCTGAATGTGATCACTGCTTGGGAAATAGGAAGTTCTCAGAAAAGACTGGCAGGGCAGACTTCCTCGAGAGGCATTAAACCGAGGAAGGATCAGAAAGGACCCACCATGCGAGGAACATGGGAAAAACCTTTCAGAGAGACAGAAGAGCAGATATCAACACCCCTGGGCTAATGGGCCGGGAGGTCTGGTCAGGAGCAGAACGAAAACCTAGGGCTGGAGCTCTGTGAACAAGAGATAGGGCCCTTTCTGCCTCTGGCAGCTCCTGTCCGAAGAGTCCGCTATGACAACACGTTTGCCTGCTGTCCACACAAAAAGGAAGCCGTGGAGACTCTGAAAAACAGAGTGAGGGTTGGGGCGGATCAAGCCCACACCCTCCATCTTTCCTCAAAGCCCTCATTCACGGCAGAGCCGACATCTGGCCTCCACGCTGCAGAAGTCGGTCCCAGCATCTTCAACCCTTGATTGTGTTTATTCCTTTAGCCCCTCTCTCTGCCCTGTGGGACCAGTGCCAGGAGAAGTGAGCTGTGTCTGGTGAATCCTGTAACTTCACCAGCTAGTGCAGTGCCCACTCTTAGCAATGTTGCTGAATGAATGAATCATCGCTAAACTTGCTGTGCTCACTGCTGCCAGGCGGTGTGCTAACTGTTTTAAACATAACAACCCAATGAACCCTTTTAACAGCCCTGAAGTGTGTACTGTTATAAATAAGTAACATTTTACAGAAGAAATGAAGGCTCAGAGAGGTCAGTAACCACTGAAGCCCTTGTAGTTGGGAAGCGGCCCAACTAGGATTTGAACCTGAAGAGTCTGGCTTGAAAGCTCTCGCTTTTAATTTAGGTATAAAATGCTTCTCAAACTCCTGTCCATAGGAATCACCTGGAAAACAAGTTCAGCTATACATTCCAGGGCCTCATTTGCAGAGTTTCTGATGCAGTAGTTGTATTAGTTATCCAGTGCTGTGTAACAAATTAAGCCCGAATTAGAGGCTTCAAACAAAAAACACCTGCTTTACCACCCAGCTACTGTGGGTCACTGCTGAGTCTCTCACAAGGTTGCAGTTTGGATGTCAGGGACTACACGGGGCCCAAGGCTTAGCCAGGAGGAACTGGTCCCATGCTCATTCATGCAGGATTTGATGAAGACATCAGCTCCTATCACGTGGACCTCCCTAGCAGGCTGTTCACAACTAGCAACCAGCTACCCTCACAGCAAATGAGAGGCCGACCAAGACCATGCTCAGGTCTCTGTGTCACCTCCTCTCAGAACTGGCATCCTGCCACCTTTGCCTAGTCTTAGGAACCGCCTGTCGCAGGAGATGTAGGGAGCCCAGGAATCTGCATTTCTAAGAAAGTGAGTGTGACGCTGTCCGTCGCCTGCACTGTGTAGCACCCATCTGCTGCAGCAAATGTGTTCGTGATGAATGAGTGGATAAACCAAGGAACAAACGAACCAGCCAATCAACAGACATGACCCTTGACTGGGTCTTTTCTCCACCCTGGCTGTCTGTACAGCCACTTCCATTTGCAAGGCTCCTGTGAAGGACAAACTCTAATTTGTAGAAAAAGGGGTGCACCTTGAGACCATCATGTGAAGTGAAATAAATCAGCTACACAAGCTCAAATATCACATGGCTTCTCTTCTGTGAGAAACCTGAAGTATAAATAAAGAGCATAAAAGATAGATCATAGGAAACAAAGATAGATCTTTCGCAGAAGGGAAGGGACCAAGGATGGAGGGAGGAGACAGCAGGGGAGGGGATGAAAAAGATGAAGCTGTGCTCTGTACGGTACATGTACCAGCTCCACAGGAGGAATGCAATCATTGTCTACTGCAAACTAATAAAAGGAAAAGGCTTTTTAAAAAATGCTGTCAAGGGGCTGGGGATTTAGCTCAGCGGCAAAAGCGCCTGCCTGGCAAGCACAAGGTCGTGAGTTCAGTTCCTGGTACCGGAGAAAAACCAAAAAAAAAAAAAAAAATGCTGTCAAAAAGGTACTGAACCTAGGAAAACCAGGATCTGCCCTGTCCCAGCCCGAATCTGATGGGCTGAACTGCAGTGGCCCCTCCCTCACGTCTCACCTCCAGAGACCCTGCAGTCTTGCCCTCAAAATCCTCGCGTGTGAGTCCGGCTCACAGAGCTCCTCCGGCTCCTTATTTTTCAGGAGAAAGAGCAAGAGGAGTGGATTTTACCTCCACCGGGCTCTTTGCTTCCACCAGGGTCCAGGAGTGGATTTTACCAAACCACCGAGTGAGTGCAAATTAAGGCAGTCTGCTCTTCCTGCCTAAATTAAACAGGACTCGCTGGCCATGGACTGTGTTTGACCCGGCTGCCTGGTGGGGAGGGGCCAGCTTGGAGGACTGGTTCTGGCTCTCAGTGACAATGCTCCTGTGACACCCTTCCCCTGTCCTGCCTGGAGGAAGGGATGTGTGTGGGGCTACGAGGCTCAGGGAGGCGAATGTTCCTAAATATACAATTGCATTGTGCCTTGGTTTGTCGAGAAAAATTACACCTCCTCGTCCCCCACTTGGGTGATCTTTAAACATCTCCTTACACAAGCCTGGTGCACCTCTGAGCTCCTTGCCCCACATGAAGAATCCAATCATGGTCTAATCTGTGTCTGCTTACCCCTGAACATAGATGCTGTTCTGGCACCTTCTGGCAGCTTTGAGTGTGTTCCTTCTGCCCAGGCCGCTGTGCACATGCTGAGATCTTGTGTCCCTTGGTCTCCCAGGCTCGTTGTCAATGATGGCCTTCCATCCCTCCCCAGGCGGCCCTCATGGAGCGCTGCTGGACACAGGAAGGGGAGGGTTTCTTTACAGCCAGGCCGGTTGTCAGTGTTAGCCTACCTGTCATTTCTCTCTGAACCACAAATTGATTTCCAGAATATATGAGAGGTGTTCTGTGCTATATTCATGCGTACGTAGCACATATGTGTTCGTGTGTGTGCACACATGTGGCTCTCAGTCACACCATGAATGTAACGCCGGCTGGGATGGGTCCACCAGGAACCTCGCTTATAGGTTTGAGTCAACACTGAGATTCTTCATTTGCTTGAAAAGAAAGTGGCTGGGATGCCTGAATCTCCTCATCCAAGGTAGGAAATTGACGTTCAAACTGGTGAGAGCTAGGCTCCTAATACTCTCTTAGCCACCGCTGTGGATCTAACCTCCCTTTTCTTTCTTAGGCGGACATCAGCAGCACGATGCGCCCCGCCTACTTGCCACACTATGGCCCATGATGGATGCTTTTCTAGTGAATGGCTAACCAAAGCCGTATTCTGCAGAAAAGCTAAGTAAAATACAATAGGGTCTATGCATTGTCTAAGCCAAGTCTTACTTCAAGGCACTGGCGTATTGAAATCCAAAAATGGGTCACGTTGGCAAGGGTTATTAACATTGGGAAGAGATCAATGTGAGACTTCCCTGGATCGAAGGAAGGACTGAAGGAGTGTGGTCCACCCCTGCACCCGGTCCACAGCTCAGCAATGATGCTGTTCCTCTCTTCTCCCATTTTGACTGAAGTAATATAACAATATATATATTGCACATGGCGTAACTCCTTGCTTTGCACCTGGGTGTTATTTTTAAGATTACATATAATGTAACATATTACTAACATTATAGAACTCTCAGCAGGAACATGAACTTCATGAGGGCCAGGATGATCTATTGAACACCATGCCTGATACACTTAAGTGCTCGTCAAGTATATGAATGCAAAACATACAAATGAATGAAGGAGCAAGTGAGTCTCTTTAGCAATGCAATGTCATGTAAATTGAATCAGGGTGGCGGTTGGGGGTGGGAAAGGAGTAGAAAAAAATTAAGTTTGGAGACAAATACTGCCTGAGAATTAATCAGCCTGATAAATCACCTTTGAAATATATACAGCAATAGGAAAATGGTAGTTTCTTTATGATAAATTGATTTTCATTTGTATTTTGGTGCGGCTTGTAATCAGTAAAGGAATTGCTATATTATTTCTGTAAGCCCATTTGCCTTATTCTGAACAGGTTTACCACTGGCTGGAACTCGTTTCTGAGGCTAAATTCTTCAGCCAAGAATGCAGTGCATTCGGCTTCAGGGAGAGGGTTTAGCTTTCCCTGGGTGATGTCTCCGCAGTAGCCAGGTGGCCCCGCGGCTGGCTCCTCAGGGGCTAAAACCTCCTTCCTCAGGGGCTAAAAATAATCCATCCCAGCAAAGCCTACGTACTCCGGGGAGCTGCTGCTCAGTACCCAAACAAAATTTGGATTGCATCAGTGGGGAAGAAAGGTGGGATACTGGATTGGCCGCAAACTGCTTCTTCACCACTGATATAAGCCTTTGTGACAATTAAGCTTTTGAAGATTACTTAATAACAAAGCTGGCTGTGGTGATGGACACCTGTAATCCCAGCACTTAAGAGGCCAAGGCAGGAGGCCAAGGCAGGAGGATACCACAACTTGGAGACCAGCGTGAGCTACAAAGTGAGTTGAAGGTCAGCCTAAACTGCAGAGCAAGACCCTTCTCAAAACAAACACCACACACACACACACACACACACACACGAAGTAAAAAAATAAAGTTGGTTGACAACAAGACAACAAGCCAAAACTAATTTTCTTTTTTGGTACTGGAAATCGAACTCAGGACCTTGCACTTGCCAGGCAGCAAAACTAACTTTCAATGATAGTCTCTCATGGCCCCTTAGGTCATCATAAAACAGTAGTAAATGGCACTTTAGTGGATCTTTGTACAGACATGCTTGAGGTCTCCAGGTCCAGGTCTGCAGGGTGTCCAGCTTTCCTAGTCCTCTCTGTTTCATCTCTCTTTGTATCTTCCAACTAAAACAAAGGTATTTCTTTGAAAGCAATTTTAGTATTATCCATATAACTGCCATTCGCCTTCACTTAGATAAGGGTTTTCCTTTTTTCCCCAAGGTAATTCAGCTTCTGGGACAGGAAGGAACATATACTGTATCTTGAGTCATCATCTTATCTACACTGGGATCCTCCTTCCCACCTCATCCTTTTTGTAACTTTATTGCCTGTTTCCAAAATAAAGTCTCTTTGAAGAAGTTAGGGAGAGCCCAATTTCCACATTCCTGAGAAGCAGTGGAAAGAGCACACAAAGTTCTACATTTGATGTTAATTCCTTTGCTTCCTTGAAATGCGGCCTTGTTCCATTCAGGGAAACTACATATTGGGAAGAAAAAATGACCTGACAGAGGCAAAAACACTGTATGTAGCGGTAAGTGTTCAATGTTATTTACTACTATCCCAGTGATTACAAAAAAATAACACTGAAAAAATATTTTTACAGGTTATAGAAAATTTAGAAAACATACATAAGCAAAGTGAAAATGAAATGACCTATAGCTATTATCAAGTGATAACCAAAGTCAACATTTCCACATATACACTTCCACACTGTACTTATATTTATACATTTTTAAATAAAAGTGAGATCACATTGAACAATGTTGTTTTGTAATTGAAATTCTCTCCGTATGATGTATTTTATGCATTATTCCAGATTGATACACTCAGTTCTGCATGATCTTTCGTGTTCAAATTGTTGTTTCACATTTTACACAATTTCTCCATTGGACACTTACTTTAGGAAACTATTTGTATGTAAAAAGGAATTCTATGGTTCAGAACTTTATAATATTCAGAATTTTCATACTCTTGTGGGTGTTCCCTATTTATAGTTGTGCCCCTGGTTCTAGCTAGTGAGCAATACACAATCTCAGGGTGTTCTTGTGAGTTCTCCCAGCCCCTCCTTCCTTGGTGTGAGTATTTGTTACCGGCGCCATATTGAATTTCTCTTCTCAGCTCTAGTTTCCACAGTACTAAGAGGAGGGAGAGATCTGGTCCCTACAACTGCTCCATCATAACTGTGGCAGCATGTACATCTGCACAGTGCCTGGCAAGTGTGACTTTATTAGCAATGGTCATGGAGAGTTTCTAGAATGAGTGCTTCTAAAACACTGGATGGAGCCTTGGTGGCCTGGGATTACAAGTGTCTAGCGGAAAGCCACAGCAATGCTTGTTATATCCAACAACTCTTCAGAGGTATTTCCTGGAAGATTTTGAATTCTCCAAGGCCGCTCCATACACCCGTCCTAACCCAACCCCTGGAAGCATATAGCTTCTGATCCCAGGAGCCTTTGCAGACTAGGCCATCAGGTAACTAAATATGTCCTGTGTGCTCCGTGGGTGAGAGAGGACGCTTGTGTGTGTAGCACACCATGTAACAGTACTTAGGGTGAGCCATCGAAGCCAGGCATGGCGGCACATGCCTGTAATCCCAGCACTTGAAATGCTGAGGCAGAAGGATGGCTATAAACTCAAGGCCAGGCTGGATTACATAGCAAGAGCCTGTCTCAAAAAAAAAGGTCATACAATTTTATCTGAATAATCGCCACATTGACAAATTTGGCATCTCTTTACATACTTGTTGCATTGTTTATGCTTTTCTTTCTCTTTCTAAAGTTTCTTATGAGTATTAAAATAGGATCAAGACAACTCAGTGGAGAAAGCACTCAGTGAGTGATATTTTCCTTTCTCTTCTCCTTTTTAGGGTGTTATGGTTAGCAAAGCATTTTAAATTTGATATCCATCATTCATTTGGTCTTCTTAACCATGAGGGAGAGGCAGTATACTCCTTGTGGGGGGAGTCAAGTCTCACTATGCAGCCCAAGCTGGCCTCAAATGTGAGGTGATCCTCCTGCCTCAGCCTCCTGCCTGCTGTGATTACATTTTGTTTTAGTGGTACTAGGGACTGAACCCAGAGATACTCCGCTACTGAGCTATATCCTCACCTTTTTTATTTATTTACTTTTTACCTCAAGATAGGGGGCTCTTACTAGCATTCCCAGGTTCGCTTACAACTTGTTGTCTTGCTTACTTTCCTCATTGTCAAGGCAAAATACCCAACTCCAAAAGCGAAAGGTTTAATTAGCCCACAGTTTGGATATGTTTCAGTTCATAGCTGGCTGGCTCCAAGGGTGGTATGGCAGAGGGTGTCACAGAGCAGGCAGGCAGAAGGCAGCAAGCAGCAGTTGAGCAACAAAACAACCTGTGACAAGCCTCTTTCTGTCCCTTATATCTTATCCAGCCTACCTACCCTTTAGGGCAGGTAGCACTCACACTGTTAATCCTAGCATCGCATTCTTAATCCCATAGTCACACACCCTAAATCCAGCCACCTCCAAAAAGCTCCACCCATGACTGCATGAGGCTTTGGGGAGGACATTTAGATACAAGCCATAATACTGGTCCAGCTGCCCAAGCAGCTGGAATGGTTCCACCGTGGTTGGCTAATGCACTGGTACTTGTTTTACATATAAGAAAGTATTTAAATCTAGCTGGGTCAACCCTACTTCCTGTTTAGATCAGGACTCTCTCAAGACAAACACCTTCTTTTTAATTAAACAGTTTAACAAGGTAGGGTTCAAGAACACGTACACACAACAATGAGAAATTATTCTCCTACTGAAGTCCACCTTAAAGGGGGGTGGTGGTTGTTTTCTGCTTCCAGGAGTTCTGCTGTTGATGGAACAAGACAAAGTACTCTATCTAATGTGAATTTATGGAATGATTGTCTTCCCATTAAAAATTATTCTGCAGCTTGGAGCAATTAAAGTGGTCTCTCTCCTCTCCAAATTAATGTAATTAATACTATAGTCTTGGTTGTTTATCATGTCTTGATAATATCACAAGGGAATGAAAATATTGGCTCTTTTATCCCCCTTAAATAGCTGAGATGAAACTGTTCAAGCTCTGGTGTTACAACAGCTGTTTCTCATGTCCCAGAATATAATTGGTTGGTACTGAGGTTACTAAATTGTAAGAAATTGACTTTGGTTTTATGCTTGCCTACTTTTGGCGGAGGGAAAGATGGGAAATGTTAGCTTTCCCTTGTAATGAAAAGGCAAAATCTTCCCCAATGAAACGACAGCCTCTAGGCCTCATCTGTATAATTTCCCTGCACAGCCCACTGTCTGTGAATGCCGGATAACATGCCTGGGAAAGCAGGACCTGTCTCCCTTCCCTCCTAATTAGCTCCCACCCCAACGCAGCTGCCCAAAATGCAGCAGTGCTTCTTAGGAGGGGCTCCTTCTGGAAGTCACTATAAAGTGGCCTGGTCTCCCCTGACGGATGCAATGGGGGATTTGAGGCCATAATTATCCCAAGTAATTTGTAGGAACAAGATTCTTCTATCTGAATGTCTTTATTGCTCTGGGCAGTTCTCAAAGTGTCATGGCTGGGCCAACACCAGCAGCAGCACCTGAGGCAGGCAGGTGCGACTAAGCAGCTCCTCCTAGCAGCTAGTCAGACAGGCAGGTTTTCAGGCCCGTGCTGGACCTATTGAACCAGAAACATTGCAGGGCGGGTCAAGTTCGTCAACCTGCGCTTTAATGAGCTCTCTAGGTAACGCTAAGGCACGCTCAGCTTTGAGAACCACTAGCTGAGGGTTTAAGCAGGTTTCCCCGGTTGGTGGTGGGGCAATACTCATTAGTCTACCACCAGCTCATCTATCACCTGATCCTCAATTAGTGTCCCAAAGAACAGAGCCAGATACACACTCACCTCCTAGCAGCTTCACCAGAGCAAACTCACTGCTTCACTTCCTGCCACTCTCTTTGGTGTGTTCATTTCTGGAGTTATACAGCAGGGCTTTTCAAGTGTTGCATCGTAAGGAGATCTCAGTAGAATGCAGATTCTGATTTAGCAGGGCCAGATTGGATGTGAGGGTTTGCATTTCTAATAAGTGTTCAGCCAACACTGGTGCTGGTGGCCTAGAGACCACACAGAACTGACTGGTGGACTGGCATTTGTGAGGTCAGGCACACATTAGAGAAAATGGCTAATTATTATAAAGGATTTACTGGGTGACTTGTGTAAAATGAAGACTCTAAACAATAACTTCTGTAAGAGTATGCGTCAAGTCCAGCACTGAGGCTGGTCTTCAACGAGGATCCGTCCACCGCAGAAATGTTCTTTACTTCTGCTTTCCTGTCCTTGGTTTCCTCTGCCCCTCACTGTTCTTTCCCCCTCTCCTCCCATCCAATGTCCCCCTCTTACTTCTGCTCACACCTCTGTTTTGTCCCCCAGTTGTCCACCTCCCTGGTCCTCAATATGAAACCTTAGCTGGTGTCTTTATTGATGCTCACAAAAGTCCTCAAGAACCAAAAATCTAGAAACAGTATCAAAATCTTAGAGGAAATTTTAGGGAACGTTGCAATGTAGAACTCAAGAAAATCTAATTTTTACCTCCTGATGTTTTTCCAGTTGCAAATCTAGATGCTTACCACCAAATTCCAACTTCCCCATTGTGTGTTCTCCACCCAGCGGGTACAGTTTCTCCAGGTCTTTGGACTCACCTGTTCAGATGGGAAAGAAGTCAAATGTGTGTTGGATTCTTCTGCCAGATTGGCAAGTTTCCTTTAAGTCAACCTTCGGGAATTACTTTGAAGTTTCCCTCTGCGGAAAGCTGGTAGTAGGCACAGCTGATGGCTCTGCTCTTGGATCTGGCTCCTTTAGCCCAGCTGCACATGTGTAAATTGGGGGAGGGGTGTCTTCTATTTCTTCTAAAGGTAATGGCAGAAGAAGACTATAGGAGACACATACAATGATGCAAAAGATGATCAATCAACAGGAAAGAAAGCCCAGAGTATCCTGGGTGAGCAAATTCTTAGGCAGTTTCTGTCTGCCTCCTCCTCTCTCATTTCTTTGATAATAGCAGTTCTTCTTCCTGGAGAAGCTGTATTCCTGTCTCCCTGTAATGCCTGTAATTGCCCTATAGCCAATGAACTCTTTGGTTTTGGTTCAGTTAAATTTGAAGATCAGGCCTTTTCCTTCCAAACTGTTCCTATGCTCTATGGGTTAGCACAGTACCATCCAACAAATATTAAGAATACACATGAGAAAGCATTTTTCTTGTCCATAGGAAGCTAACTTCCATTTCCTTTTCTTTCATTTTGTGGGGCGAAGATTAGAGGGGAAAATTAAATATCACTATTAGGCAGGATGAGTCAACAAAAAGAGGTGTCGGACATTCATTTGGAACAGAGGAATCAGGGATGAGGTGAGAATGGAGGTGAAACTTGATTTGGGTCCTAAAGGATAAGGAAGGAGGAGCACAGAACAGAGATGAGAACACGTCCTGACTCTATCCCTTACAGAGTGAGTGAGTCTGAGCGGGCTGCAGAGTCAGTGAATCTCCAGGGGAGGCGATGCATAGAAATGCTGCAGAGAGGGGCTGGAGATTTAGCTCAGCGGCACAGCGCCTGCCTGGCAAGTGCAAGGTCATGAGTTCGATTCCGGTACCGGAAAACAAAACAAAACAAAAAACAAAAAGAAATGCTGCAGAGAAAGTCAGGAAAGAAATTCAGGGAATAGAAGCCACTCTCGTGTTTGCTATGGTCTGAATGCCTGTGTACCCCCAAATTCATGTGCTGAATTCTCACCCCCAAGGCAATAACAGGACATGGGATCTTTGGCTCCAAATGAGTCATGGGGAGGAAGCCCCTATGAGTAGGATTAATGTAATTACGAAAGAGGCCCAACAGGGACCCCTCGGTTTTTCCACCCCTGGAGGGCACTGCTGGAAAGTACCATCTGCAGTCCCCACCGGATACTGCATCTGCAGGCACTTTGATTGTGGCCTTCCCAGGCTTCAGAACTGTGAGAAAGAAAATGTATGTGGTTTACAAACTCCTGAGCTTATGATGTCTTGTTATAGCAACCCAAACAGATTGTGGAGAATAGGGCTGAAAATAGGGAAATACGTGGTTATGAAATTGTATGTAGGATGGGAGGAAGTGAAGACACAGGGTCATCGATAGGCTTCAAGGCTTGTCTTGCAGCTGACAGTATAGTTCAGGAAGGTGCGGGAAACCACATTCACCATCACAGCTGCCCCACAGCCCCCAGTCTGCTTCCAGGCTCACTTTCTGGTCACTGGAAAGTTCCCCTTTGATGTGAGTACGCAGCAGGCAACAGCAGAACTGCAGAAGGATGGTCACCCTCTTAAACGCCTTCTGAGGGCACAGTGAGTTAGTGGACCCCACACTGCACCCAACTTAGCAGCAAGGGACACCAGGGAATGTACATTTTGGCTTTCTGGCCCTTGAGATGTAAGGCAATGTGAGAGGGAGGTCGTGGGCATGATGTTTACAACATCTAGTCTAACTGTCAAGTGCGGTAGAGAGAATCAAGAAACGCTAGTCTTCACGGAAGGAGCAAGTCATGTTGTAGAAAGCCAACCCAGAGATTAGTGGTAAGGTTTTGGCAGACATGAAAATAGTCTTTCCTGTAGACTACTGGGAGACCCAGTGATAGTGGGGAAGGACTCTCTCATAAGAAAATGGCAAAGAAAACAGAGTTACAGACAAAGTTGTAGGAAATTAATAACAGCTGTTGTATTAAGTATCGATACCGTCAAAGTGGTTTCTCAGGAAGACAAATAGAGACGTACAAGATTGATCAAACAAGTCGTCATTAACTGTTCCTTTCTGTAGAGCAATAGCAGACAGTAGTACAACAATGTTAACTATCCTGTATATATATACTTACATAATTTTTTGTATAAATATGTATTGTTTGTATTGTTCTTATGCTATTTTGTAAATGGGTGTCTGTTTATTAATGTTTTCCTTCTTTTATTTTTTAAAACAAATAAAAAAAAATAAAATAAAAGGCTTTGCACATGTGAGCCTGCACTTTGCTAGGTCAAAAAAAAGAAAAGAAAATGACAAAGACAGAAACTCAACTACATATTTTCCCCCATCTTCCCAGTGATAGTAACAGTGGCGTCCACTTTATCTGGCCAGGATAGCAAAGAGAATACTACAGCTTGCCCCCGCCCTGGAGCTGGACCCCATCTCTTCCTCCTGCTCACCTTCCAGAAAGCTGAGGCCCATTTTTCCATTAACTTTCACTCAGATCCTATCAGCTGGGACTTTCTCCTTCCCACTCCGTCCTCTAGGGTGATAAGCACACTTTCCGGCAGATCTGGGGTCAGGGCTGCTTACAGAGGCTGTGCCAACCCAAACAAGCCCAGCTGGATGCTCTGGACAGCCTTCCCTCTCCCCTCCTCTGAGCCTGAGCCACAGGGGGTTCTGAGCCTCATGACCAGCAGACTCGAGCAGGAGGAAGAGAGGCGCACTCTTCCCCAGAGAGGGTCACGGCGCTGTCAGAGAGGCCCCAGGCCTCGGCTTGGAAAAACTTCAGCACCCTTGGAAATAGCGCTATTGAAGTAAAAGGGTAAATAATAATCAAAGTGAAAGAGTAGATTATAAAACCAGATTGTGGCCAAAATGTTCCCACTTTTCTGCCTCAAGATGCCCTCTACACAATCAGGCTGTTTGTCTGTCTTATGTATATATTTATTTTTAATTGCCCCACACTCAGAATAGGCTCTGGGTCATAACAAGCAATGATTCTTGCTGGGGTGGTGGCACTGTGTTACAAAAAAGCTGGTGCTTGATAAATATATCATTTGTGCCCCTAGATTTCCTTTTTTTGGAACTTGGGTTGGGGTGTATCATTAGACCAACAGACTGAGTTGCAATGACATGTAGCACCTTAGGTCAGGGCAGAGCCAGGCCAGAGCCCTGAGCCTGTTTGCCTTTCTCTTCCTTCTGTGAAGCAGCTTTGGACTCCCAACACAAAGGGTCACTATAGAGTCTCCCCCAGCCTTGTGAGTTGCATCATATTTTATGTGAGTGAGAAATAAAATTTTGGTGGGCTAAGTCATTTGGATTTGAGGGTATATTTGTCACAGCAGCTTAGCCTAGTTTATCTTGACTAACAAACACAGAGTGATTAGTACATCAGTTCCACAGAGATTTACTCCAGAGGATGAATCACGGGGGCAAGAAAACTTTAGAAATTAGCAAAGAGATAAGAAATTATGGAAATAAACTCAGATAATGAAATTCAAGGGGACATCGTCAACACTTTCCTGACTTAGGTGTTTTGAAAGTCTCAGGACTTCAACAGCTCTTTGTCTATACTTACTAATTTGAGACTGTCATGTGCTTTTAGGAGACTGAAAGCTAAAAAGTAAGGCAGTAGTTCCTCACATGTTTATGTGGCTTACATTTGCAAATGTTACCGATGTGTCTAGAGTCTCCTAAACAACCCTGTAAAGGTGCGGATAACTGGCTAGGTATAATTGCTGCCGTTTTTTATGGTAGAAAAGTGAAGGCTGGTCGGGAGAGAGTCACACTGTTGACAAATGACAGAATCAAGGGTCAGAACCTTGAAAATAGTTTTCAAGCTTGTGCCATACACATAAAGCTTCAGCTAACAGTCTGAGTTTTGGTTTTCCAGGATCAAGCTTCCAAGTAGAGCAACTGAGGTATATTAAAGGAGACAGAAATAAGGCACCCACAAATAAATAGTTTTCAATGAAGAGTACAAACAGCAGTTCCAGTTCAGTGAGAAATAGACGCCCCATGTACCGTAAGTGGAGCATTTTCATACTTAATTTACCTTTGCTGTGCGCCAGACTCCAGAATAATTATTAGGATGTGAGCAAGGAAGAAAAGCCAGAGTTGGACTTCAGCTACAGAGACCCAAATTTCGGGAGAAGAAGAAAGGAAGGGGCAGGGTTCCAGCAGAGTCCTGGGCATTCCTTGTGGCAGTTTCTAGGAAGTGTTGGAAAACAGCCTCTCCCTAGGATAGTTCTTACCGGCGCATGTTTGAGGATGACAGCTCCAGCCATCCTGGAGTACAATGTCCCTTCCTCAGCAGCCGACAGCCGCACACACGTCTTGTGGCCCCATCTAAAGAGTCTCACTAAGTATTTGGCAGTTTCACTGACATCTAAAAACCCTGGCGCTTGATTAGGAAAGTTCCTCCACGTCAGCCGCAGTGGGAGGCCACGCCGCTCTCCCAGGACCTTGAACTTCTTGCTTCCACTGCCAAAATTAACAAATGTTAGAAGCGGATGCTGACCCCTCAACAGTGTATAAGCCGTGAACTGAAATGACATTAGCCTTTTAAGAATCAATTTTAGCATTAATTTTGCATCCACGTCCTACTTGCATCTCTACAGAAAGAGTCTATTCCTGCAGCTTTCCCTATATTTTCCCTAGAAGGTCCTTCTCACCTTTGTCGTGTAACATCTTTCAGTCCTTCCAGCCCCAACCCATCTGTGTTCTGGGGACTCACCCCCTGACCATTCCTATGCACGTCTGATCACACGCTCGCCCATGCCAGGCACAAGTACTGAGTGCTTGCTGTAGGGCAGAAAACTGCTGGGATGGAACCCTAGGTGAGCTGGATGGCTTAGATCCATAGGATAACTTCTGGTCCAGCAAACCAGTGTACTCGCTTCCTTTCTCTCTGCTTCTACAACACATACTCTGATGCTGGCCATAGCAATATGCAGCTGACATGAATGGTTGGAAGTCTTGGCACCGGTGAGCTCTTTGATGGCAGGGGTTAGTGTGAGTCATAGATTTGAGATCTGCATTTCCAGGCAAAGGAATAGGGTCTGTGATGAATATCTTCTGGTGGAGCTACGTGACTAATGTCCTGTGTCATACAGCTCATGGGAGTTGGGGAGAAAAAAGAGTGAGGGCAGAGGAGATGTGTTCAGACTTGGTCTGTGTAGAGCGCAGACCCAGATATCTGTTAGAAAACTGAATAATAATAGCGAATAAACCAGCCTGTTTATTGCCAGAGCCTGTTTCTTGCCAGACTCATTAAGGAAATATGATGGTAAGCCTCTTCTGATTGAATTACTCAGCTTATACGTGTTCAAGCTTACCAATGGAAATGGCATTATGAAACTGACAACATTTGAAAAGAAAAGAGAAGTTCTCAAAGGTTGACTTTGGATTTTTCTTTTTTGGGGCACAGCAAAGACCTGTGGTTACCGCTGCATCTGATTTATTGGGAAACATTTGGGCTATGCAAACACACTAGACACACAGTGCCTAAGAAAATGGGTCCTTTTCCTTTGGAGCAGTGTGTTTTACAGGACTCTTTATTTACAGTATTAGTCATGTATAACCCTGTCACTTTAAATAAGAGTTTGGCAAAAACATAAGAAACATTTGACTATGGAATTAGTTATGCATAACCCCAAGTCAATTTACAGAAATGTTTTTGCACAAGTGTAAAAAGGATTTGGCTCTAGAATTATGACTATTTTAAAGCAGAGAAGAACTTTGGGTTAAACAGACCCCAAACCCTCATTTAACCTATGAGGAAACTGAGCTCTATGTAACCTACGTGACTCATCAAAGATCACAAGATCGATTGTTATTAGAAGCTGAACTAAAGTCTCTAACTCATGACAACAACTTCTGCATTTTACACCAACCATGTCACAGGGTAATGTGCAAAAAAGAGGCTACAGAGTAGCACCTGCCAGCAGGTGTGCTCCGGCAGCCCTCCTCCACCTGCAATTACACATGGTCAGACTGAAGGAGGCCAGGGGTGTTTCCCCAGCAGTATACACACAGAGAGTCCATGGCAAGAAGGGCTTCAGGTTAAACCTATAAGAATGAATCTCCAACTTTCTGGGCAAGTGCAAGACGAGAGTGTCAATCAGGAGAGAAGCCCAAGCTTTTATGGAGTGCATACAACCACACTCCTTCAGTTACTGTAGAAATTCATGACTGGTTGGTAATTTTTGACAATCCCCACTCCTGTCAAGAGGGTCCCTGGAGGACACAGCCTTCTCTGTTTTATTTACTGTTGCTTACATTTTATACAAATTTGGCAAGTCATTCAAAGCTATTCTTTATCAATGCCAATTAATCTATTCATGTATTATTACTATTTTATTTTATTATTATTTTTTCTCTTTTTGAGACAAGGTCTTGCTATGCAGTTCAGGCTGGCCTTGAGCTCACTTTGTAGCCCAACTGCATCTCGAACTCACAATGATCCTCCTGCCTCAGTCTCCCGAGTGCTGGGATTACCGGTGTGACTCACCATGACCCGCTAATTTATTATTTAATTAATAAACAAAAAGTGTATCAATAAAAAAGGAAGGGGATCAAGAGATGGGGGAGGGAGGAGAAGTGAAGGGGATGCGAAAAGGAATGAAGGTGTGTTGTGGACATGTGCAGACTTCACACGAGGAGTGAGAACGTTACATACTGCAGACACGGACTAATAAAGAGAAGGACCTGAAAAACATTAAAATGTAGGCCAGGAAAGGAGGGAAGGAGGAAAGGAAAATGGGAAGGAGAAGGAAAAGGAGGAATGCAGAGAAGGAAGAGGAAAGAGGAGAAAGAAAAAGGGAAGGGGAGGAAGGAAATACTATCTCCAATCCCCAATTCACATTTTATGAGACTGGGTTAAAAGCGAGGGAGACAAGATGGGTTTTAGAAGCTGAAGGCCCTAATTAGTAAGCAACGGAGCTTGCACTGCAATGCACGTGTCTTCCTGCCCAGCACAGTCCTTTCTGGACCCCGAGCACTGTCTGGACGGGGCATGGATTCAGAGCAGCGTGTGGTACAGTCACCCTCAAGGAGCTTACAGTCTAGGGTGGAGTTAGCCAGTGAGATCCTTTACAAAGACGGCAGCCTGACAAGTACCCAATCAATAGACCCTAGATGCTGAAAGCCTTTTAATATCTTTAGATGTTATTTTATAAAGCAACATTTAGATGAGATTTTCAGATATAAGCAGCAACACTTAAAACTTACTATTTTGATAGTAAATAACAATTTTGGAGCTATTATGTAATTTCAAGTACAAATACCTACTATAACTCATTCTCAACTACCTTAGCCCAGGGGATTACCCTGAAGGGTAAATTACATACTTGGCATAAATCCAACCATTGAAAATATTCACTTGAAAGTGCATAATTATATCGTTTCTGCGGCACATTTCATAAATGCATCTAAGTCTTCAAATCAGAATGTTCTTCAATGTTCACCAGCACCTGAAAATTATATAAGATCAAGACATCATTCAGTGTTGGACATTATCTTGAACATTCATCCATCCATTCATTCAGTCAAATATTCCACCGTTATTCACTGAAATCCTATTGCTGTGTTGTTCTTGGAGCAGGAGATACAATTTGGATAAGAATGTGGCCTCCACCTTAAAGACCTCATTGTCTGTGTGATTGTCTTTGCAAGTCAGGTTCCCCAGATGCAGGAACAAAGCCAAGAGTGCAAGAGGTTTATTGGGTAGTAAACCCTGTGAGCATGGAAGGGTAGGGGAGCGAGACTGGACAGGGTCATTCCTCAGACCCCAAAGCAGACACTGCCTCTGTAAGAGAACGGAAGGAGGCGGCCAGATGGAGAGGAGAGTGACTTGGACGGCAGTGCAGATCTGATACAACATGGCCAACCTGGAGATCTCCTGCTGAAGGAGTCCCAAGTTGGCCCTGGCTCCGCTGTTATGCTCATTCACTGGCTGGGCCTGCCCGGAAAGATCACGGCCTCGGGTTTCAAGCTGCAGCAGATCTTGAAGGCATTAGCAGCTGGAGGCTGTCAGTTAACTGCATGCCTTGCAGCTAAATAGCAAGTTCTTTCCTGAAGGGAGATCAAAGTGACACAACCCCACGGCTGCTGCATGGTGTGATCAGGAAGAAGGCAAATAAACAGGCCATTTAAATCCAGTAAGGGTAATGACAGGGTGCCAAGGGGAGCTTAAAGGTGAAGTGCCAGAGTCAGACTTGGGGACAGGGAAACTTCCAGGAAGATGTAGTGTTTAAGAGGATGCCTGCATCACGAGCAGAAGCTAAGCAAATGAGGTAGGGTAGGCAGAGAGCGCGTTCAACGCAGGGAACATGAGGTAGGAACCTCCTGGGAGAGAAAGCTTGGCCCATGTGAGGAGCTGTCAAGACCCACCATGAACTTTTAGAGACCCTCCCATTGTGGGCAGGTGGGAGCAAGAGATAAAGCTAGAGAACAAAATGGGGGGTGAACAGTGAAGGGCCTGTTTCCCACACTGAAGGCTGCAGGCAGCATAATCACACGCAAAATGGTCCGTGATTTGAACACAAAATAGCAATAATTTTTCCCTGTTAGACTTTTTAGAAAATCTTGAAGACCCCATACTTCAAGTCCTTGCATTGATTTGGACATTTGTGGGCAATATGAAAAGAGATTATGTTACTGAGGAGGAAGAATTTAATTCACTGCCATTGACTGCCTTCTTCCCAATGTGTTTATCTCAGGCCACTTAGTTCTTCCGCCACTGAGAGAGAAATCTCTGGGCTGGGGCTGGAGGATGGGACGTACAGAGACACAGACCTCAGAGACATTGGAGCAAGAATGTGAAGAACAAGCTTCAGTTCCCAGGAGCAGAAGGAGAGTGGAGCCAAGGTCTGCCTGCTTCTAATTTAGAGAGCCATGCTTAAACGATGAGCCCTGGGCTTTCACTTCCCATCCTATTTGAGGAATTAATTGCAAAAGTAAAGTTTCCCAATCATTGCTGATGAGGACCAACAACTAAATGGTGCTTACCAGTAGCAGGTTCTTCACCCCTGAGTGACTTTTTTCCAGTGTTGACAATCAAACCCAAGGCCTCCAGCATGCTAGGCAAGCACTGTACCACTGAGTTTATCCCCAGCCCTTACACTTAATCATGTGACTCTCAGAATAACCATAGTCTAACTAAGAAGAGGAACTCTTCATTATGCCTATTTTTTCAGCTGAGGCTAAATAGCATCTCTGAGATCCCACAGTTAACGTGCACAAAGTTAACCCAGTTTAAAATGTATAAATGATCTATAGAGAAATTTGAATAAGGTTTGGTCATGTGTATATAAAGGTATATTAAGAAGTTATTAGAAATGTTTTCAAATTGTCATTAACGACATTAATAAATATCTATACTATTATTCATAGTGAAAAAAGTGAAATGCAATGTGCTACATACAATGACACTCTTTTAAGAAACAGCCTTGTTGGAAGATGACAGAGTGGTGAACAGCAGAGGAACAGCCTCCCCAGGGTTCAGGGTCCAGACACTAGAATACAACAACACGAGGAAGAGAAAAAGGAGATAAGCAGATCGCTGGGACCCAGCAAGGATCTGAAGTGAGAATTGAAGCCCACAAGGAAAGCAAAGAGAGAGACCTCAGGCAGAAGAGGAGGAGGTGGCAGGTGTCACTTTCTCCCTGAGCCCTGATTCACTGTGTGGGAGGGATGGCTCAAACCTGCAGATGCATGGTGACTACAGGCATCCTCTGAGGCCTACATGGAGAAACACACCAGTGGAACACAGCAGTGGACCCAGTGGACTTCAGTGGCTGGTGAACTGTTAAGGTTCAGATACCACCCCAGGAGAGGGTGACTGGCCAGTAGCCACCTTGGAGGGGGCGAACTGAGCTTGGAACTTAGAGCAACAGCTGGCTCCATCTAGTAGCTCCCAGAGTCAGGGTGAGGCTGCCGAGTTCAAGTCAGAAGAGGTTAAGAAGCCAAGTTCAAGCTGGCAAGAGGCACATGGAGTGTTGCAGACTGAACAAATGGGGTTCCAGCCTCACAGCCAGAAACCAGCCTGAACTTCAGGGGAACTAAAGGTGTAGACTTGCTGGGATTATCCACTATCCCACCATAAAGCTATAGCTGGCTTGCTGGGATTAATCAGCATGGATCTGCACTCTGTCTACCCACTCTGTCTATCACTGACAGCAACCTGAAGGGGACTTTTGCTCTTGTATCTTCTTTTTTTTTTTTTTCTTGTTTTTTGTTTTTGTTCTGTCTTCTTTTCTTTTTTTCTTGGTTGTT